>NW_024539327.1:0-135732 GCF_016758775.1 Suillus clintonianus
CACGGAATGGATATTGATGGCGGGAACGGGACCCTCCGCACGTGCTACTGAAAAGAAGAAGAAAGTTGCTTGAAGGGCGTGCAACGCCCTTGGAGGGGAGTATGTGGCGAAGCTGACAAATAACGATGACGAAATCAGCTGAACAGCGGATGAGCGCTTATGACAGCGGAGAAGCGCGTATACCATTTTGACTTGTGATTGTTGTTTTCTTACATATGATTTGTTTATCACGGGCTTCATACTAAATACCTACTTAAGTAGTATACCCTTGTACTGAAGCCCTAGTTCTTTTCCAATCAACCCAGACTTTTACCTGGCTATTGCGTTGTGGGAAGACTCTTCTTACCTTGTGCCGATTACTCAAGCATTACCCTTCGAGCAAGCGTCACATATTTGGTCCTATTTGGTTACTTTTGCACTCGGCTCCGAGACTCGGCGGCGCCCAGATCCTGTCAGCCCCTCCTTCCTTTTACTGACCGCTATGGACGACGACGAATATCCAAGGCTTCCGAGGCGGAATCGTAGCGAGGATGACCCAAAGATGATTGGACTATGGAAAGTTGGCAGAACTATTGGCAAGGGAAGCTCAGGTATCTATTTGGGTTGCTGCAAAGACTATGCGCTTTCACTGACTTCAAACAGGACGCGTGAGGATCGCACGACATTCAAAAACAGGGCAATACGCCGCCGTAAAGATCGTGTCCAAAAACGCCCTCATGAACTCTATCACCAAGCTCGCCGACTCCGCGGAACACATGCTTCTCAGCATCGAGCGCGAAATCGTAATCATGAAGCTCATCGACCATCCTAACATAATGCGCCTCTATGATGTATGGGAGACATCCAGCGAGCTCTATCTGATCCTAGAGTATGTGGAGGGTGGCGAGCTCTTCGATTATCTGTGCAATAAGGGGCGGCTATCCACCTTCGAAACATTGGGCTATTTCCAGCAAATCATCTCTGCAATCGACTATTGTCATCGACTCAACATCGCGCATCGAGACCTAAAGCCTGAGAACCTTCTCATGGATCAAAACAAGAATATCAAGGTCGCAGACTTTGGCATGGCAGCTTGGCAGGCAAGCTCCAAAAACGGATTACTCCAGACGGCGTGTGGAAGCCCTCATTATGCGGCCCCGGAGGTTATCATGGGGAAAGAGTACAACGGACGCGCTTCTGATATCTGGTCTTGCGGTGTAATTCTATTTGCCTTGCTTGTGGGACGCCTTCCTTTCGATGACGAAGACCTACCGACACTGCTGGATAAAGTCAAGTCAGGAAAGTTTGACATGCCAGCCGGCATCGATCCCTTGGCCAAGGATCTTATCACGAAGATGCTGCAGAAGGATGTTGTAAAACGCATCACGATCCCTGAAATTCTCACACACCCATTCTACCTTTCCCAAAAGCCAAAGCCTGTGGACGCGAGCACACCGAGGCTTAATGATATTGCAAGACCTCTCTCTACTCTTGAAGAAATTGATCAAGATATTCTTGCGAATCTTCGCACGCTTTGGCACGGTACGTCCGAGGAAGACATCAAAGCTAGCCTCAAGAGCTCCGAGCCAAACTGGCAGAAAGGCGTCTACCGACTGCTCACAGAATATCGGGACAAACACCTAGAAGATTACGATGAGGACGAGGAGGTAGCGCACAGGAAGACACGCAAGAAGAAATCGATTAGGAATGACCCTCAGGGCATGGCAAGGATCTCATCTCAAATACCCCATCTGGCACGTGCGCCTTCATTTCTTCCTCCTCGCGCAGCCCCTCCGACCCCACGTAGGGCAGCTGGTCGCACACTCCCTCCGCACAAGGATGACAGCGACTACGTACAGCTGGGCGCTCCTCGTATAACCTTTTGTTCGCCGACACCGCCACGTCCAGAGGCTGATCTCCGCTCTCCCTTATCATCATATATCACATCTCTTACATCCCCATTATCACCAATGCTCGGTTCTACGAATTTGCCCGCGATTGAAGTGCCGGAGCTCAAGGATGATAAGATGCAGTATTTCTTCCAGCAAATCGTGGAGCACCTCAATGCGATGGAGGCGCGCACCGCAGGCACACCCCATCTTGGCATTGGCAACTCCTCAGCTCCACCCACACCCGTCAATATGGAATTCGGCAATCTTCACAAAGGAAAAGCTGCACAGACTAGAAACTATTCATCGCCTCGGGAGATCATATACAATGCAGATATGAGGCACGAACGACACAGCCAGTTCGGGGAGGACGACAAGGAGAACCTATCTCTTGGGGTCACTGGACCCGGAATCATCAAGAAGTCATCTCTGCGGAGCAACGATGGTGACAGACGCCCTGCGTTGCGTGTGCAAATCATCGAGCCACCACACAACAAGCTACGCAAGAAGGGCGGCGACACCCCGGCCGCCGTCTCACCAGCATTTTCTGACAGCTCATTCACGCTTCCCTCGACACCGCGGCGGCGTTGGCTTGACAGTGTTTTTAGGTTCAAGCCGGTAACGTACCAGCTTCTGTCTACGCATGATGGGTTCACAACACGCGAGGAGTGCCGCCGAATGCTGGTGAACATGGGCGTCCGCGTGGTGCTTACGCATGCGGAAAATGCAGGAGTACTCAAATGCAAAATGGATGAGACGAGGGATCCGTCTGGAATTTTGCCAGCGCTGAAGTCGGTGCGGTTTCGGGTAGAGGTGCAGAGGCCGACGCCCGTGCAAATCACTGCTGGATATCAGGTCGTACTACACTTGATACAGGAGAGGGGCGCGTCGTCAAGCTTCCAGGCGATTTATTACAGGCTGAGAAGGAACTGGGAGCTGGACATTCCGCGAATGTTGATGGCGCCAAATAGTCCACTTTTCAGCCCCACAGAAACCGAGATGGGAGGGTACGAGTTTAGCGAGAGGTTGGTGTACGCCGATTAGATTGCTTGGACGATCTGTATGACATGTACATTATTTATGGTAGATACTGCCAACACTGGTATTCAAATTTGTGCCTTGGCTATGAGAGTGGACCATCCATCATCATCATCGTACTTGCGAACCGCGATGGTGGTTCAATGAGGAGTGCCTCGTCACGATCAGTGACCATAGCTTCATCGATTGCTTGCGGAGGAACTGATTCTTTGAGGGAATGGTGTTCCCCTTGTTTTGATACTACTGCAGACGTAGAATCTACACTGTTGATTCGGATGAAACGTAGGAGTTGGATGTAAGCAATTTCCTTTTGATCCCATTTGCGGAATAGATCAACGGTAGCTTCATGTGTAAGATCTGGCACATCTGTGCAGTACCATCAGAAGCAACCAGGGAGAATGATGACTCGATCTTACCCATCCCTGTGCGGTATTGTTCTGATTCACGGAGCTTGATCTCCTCCAGCTTGAGCTCTTTAGTACTTTTCGGTCGACCCTTGCGGCGAGCAGCTCTCTCCTGCTCGAGCTCATCGTCGTGGCGTGTTAACCACACGTTGCTAATGATAGCATGCAGCTCTTCGAGGGAGAGCATGCCTTCTGGAGGTATAGCATGGTAGAAAAATCCGTATACATCGGCTGGGGGTCACCTGCGGCATGAGAATATGCATGACATCAATAAAACATGGGGTACACACCTTGTGCAGATTGCTTCTTTGTTCGCTTTGATGCTGCGTCCGCTAGTTTTGCTTTTCGCAGCTGGACGCGGCTCAGCTGGCCGGCCTTGCGTGAGTCTGGGTGAAAAACTTTTTCTTTCTTTGGCCTCGAGGTGCTTTTGGGTGCTTTTGAGGGAGCCATCCTTGAAGCTTCGGAAGCAGGGTACTATGTGGTGGCTTTCCGCGAAACTGAGAGAATAATAATATTTATCTCCTTTCTGGGACTGTTGTCACTTGGAAGTGCCTCCCTCAGTTAAACTTCATCTAGGAGGCTCGTAAGTCAAAATTTCTCATCCGCTCATGGCAGTTTATCTAAATACTCTTCAAACAGGCGTTGGCTTGATGTCGTCTAAAGAGGCAGACAGAATTAGTGCTGCTCAGCAGACCCTTGACAGTGCGTTATCGATGTTGCACATGCGCCGTATTGCGGCCTCATGAATGCGGTTCTCAGCCCTCTATGAGATCTCGCAGCTGCTTAACACGCAACTTGATAAGGACACACTTGCGACATGCGTGGGTATGATAGAGAGTGGCGTCAACCCAGAGGCCCTTGCAGTATGCTGATTGATGTCCGAGTCATCTAAAGGTAGCTAATAAACACCCATGCAGGCTGTTATCCAGGAGCTGCGCCGTGAAGCCGCTGCTGTACAGAATTCACAGTCGGATGGGCGGTGAACCGATAAGTAGCATGGCGGTGATGCAAATTTCTCATCCGTTCGACGGCCGTCGGGTCCGAGTGCATGCGGATTTGCTTCAGGTCCTTTTCTTATCTTGGTTGAACAACGTTCAGGCAGGCAGTCCTCACTGTGCCACCTAACCTACCCTTTGAGGAGACCAGGCTTCATTTGTAACTTGGTTTGTTCTGAATGTAGTTATTACCAGTAGGACATTTGTAGACTTGGAACGCATCCGAGCCAGTTTGAACTCAGTTTGATGGCATGCCGTAGTTGCCGCGCCGGTTCGGTTGATCAAGAAACGCTTGCAAGGAGAGCTTTAGCAAGCGTTAAATTTATACCACCGCAAGGCAACTTTGGCCAGTCTTCTCACTAGTACTGGCCACCATTATCAACCTCCTCAACGTTCAAATACCTTTTCACGACGACCACGCGATCTTACTGACACTCTTTTCTTCTTGACGCCCGCTTCTCCCAGGCATGCAGCCTTCGCAGTTGGAGATTCAGCGCGAGGTCGAGGCTTTGCGAGACATTAGGCGGCGTTCTACAGCACAAGGTGGACCAGGCGCTCTCATTCTCGACCCTGATCTTCCGAATCCATCGTCTCCGACATCACCAACATCCAGCTATTGGTCTGCCACTCCGCCTCAGCAGTTACCAGATGGTGACACCAGCAGCGGCTCTCACGAAGACAGCTCAAGCTCAGAGGAGCGAAGCGCGGGCTTAGACGATCCTTTTCATCTTTTTTGGCTCCCAGCTCGTCTTCATCCCGAAATCGATCCGGGCCAGTTTAGCGCCTTTCTCAAGGAACATGCCCGTACTCCACCCCCAGATGGAGCCGCTGGACTTGTTCGATCAAGTTCTTTGAGCGTCCCTTCCACAGGCTTGGGACGCAAGCGTTCAATGCTCAGCAGGCAGTATAAACCATCAGAAAATGACCAGGTCGAGGACGAGGATGAGAAGATTGTCCCTTCGCGCCCCAATCGCACACCCCTCGCAAATACGCCACAGCTGACTATCAGCGACTTACAAAGGCTAGAAGCACTGGCAGAAGAGGCGTCCAAGAGTGACGATCCTACAAAACTTAGGAACGTGCTCAGGCGAAGTTTAAGCCTTAATGTATCTCCTTCAGGTCAGTATGCAGAATAACTTCCGGTCATCCTTAGCATCCGCTCAAGGCCCTTGTCTGTAGCCATGGACAAGATGGACGATATTTCTGACATGCCAGATGAGGCTGATGCACCTATCATCGTTCCTCCTCCCGGCCTAATTCTTCGTCGAGCTGCGCGCACCAAGATCCGCAAGGCCACCTTGCCTGGTGATGGCGGTGGTCATCGGTTTGGGCCCGGCCGCAGGCCTCGTGCTGCCACGCAAGCAGAACCGCGCACCTCCAGTGACCTGTCTTCCAGTGATCACGTTTCTTCAAGTGATCACGGTGATGTCACGGAAACAGGTAGACGACCTCGCGCACTTTCTAACGAAAGCATGACAAGTGATGGGCATACTTCGCAAACTGACGTGTTCATAGATGAAACACTCATCCTCGAAGCATACCTTTGTGATGTACCTGATGGTGAAGCCCCTTCGACCTCATCGCTCAACTCCAACCCCCCGTTATTGTCACTTTCCCTAGCACATGACGAGCTTCTACCAGCCCAAACCGAACCGAACATGGACGCGTCTACTAATGCGCTAGTTTTGCATCATCCTCAACCCCAGAGACTTCTGAGCGCCCCTTCTGAGGAGTCGTCTCGAACGCCGTCCCCTGATGCCCCCACCTTAGCATCATCTACCGAGGCTATAGCGGCATCTGGCCTCCCCCAGAAGATCCCAAGTCCTGTGCCGAAGAAGGAGAAGGACAGAAAGGGGCTATTCAAATGGGGCAGCGACAAAGGTGGGAAGAAGAACGGCAAGGATAGGGAACGTGAGAAGGAAGTGCAACGGGTGGAAAAGGAGAAGGAGGGCGGGTTCTTCGGGTCCTTGTTCAGCAGTAAGAAGAAGGCTGACGAGCAGGCCTCTCAGCCGCATACATACGGGTCTGGGCGAGAGGCTGCTACTGCCTTGCTCGGCCAGTCAAAATCCTCAAAACAGTATGTTCCCTCGCCATCGCCACAACTGCCCGGCGGGCAGGGCACGTATGCTCGATACCCTATCCATGTGGAACGCGCAATCTATAGATTAAGTCATATCAAGCTGGCAAATCCCCGAAGGCCACTGTACGAGCAGGTTCTCATCAGCAATCTGATGTTCTGGTATCTAGGTGTCATCAACAAGACGCAGAACCCTGCGGCGACTCCCGCGGCGCAAAATCAGCCAGCGGCTACCGCCCCGACCGCGTCCAATCCTGATAATGAACAAGTAGAGAGGGAGAGTGAACGTCAAGAAGCGGAAGAGAGGCAGAGGGTCGAGAATGAGCGGCTTGAGAGGCTGAGGGTGACGGAGCGCGAAAGAGAGCTTCAACTTCAGCAGCAGCAGCAGCAGCAACCACAGAAAAAGGAGTCACAAAGGAGAGGCGCACTTACAAAGCCACCCAGCGGATCGCAAGGAGCTCGAAGGGTCGCTGAAATGCCAATCAAGGGTCCTCAGTACGAGATGCAGCATCGGGAAATGGAGCAGCAATACAATGGATCCAGCTACGGATATGGTTCCCCATCTCCGACGCCGCCTGGTGGTGATCCAAGGGTGCAGCGACAGTCGAGTCCGCCAGTGCATGCGCCTCAGATTGTCCAGCCGCCATCGACAAGTTATGTGTACCCTGGATACTCGAGGCCTGGGGCAGTAGATCAACAACAATTTCCACCTGACACCAACCAGCCCGCTGAACCATGGGCTTCGTCATCCACTTCGGGAGCTCCGCCCCTGTCGCGCACACGATTAACTCCATCACCCCCTCCTAATCATGGTCCAGGTATTGCTATCACTCCACAGCAAGCTCCTGCACGCCGTTCTCGGTCTCCACCAGCGCAAAATAATAACAGATACTCTGCCAATGTATCATCCGTCCCTAACCGTGTCCAAGCCACACGGAGCACAACACGCTCATTATCTGCGACGGCGACTGCGGGCGCTACTCCTTCGCCCCTCCCCGCAGATGGGAAGACCAGGAAGGTGACCAGTGCGCATGCTGTCATGGCAACGCCACACAACAGAAGACCAAGAGCACATGCAGAACCTCCACTTCCGCCCCGCACAGAGCGGGGCGAGGAGGAAGATGTCCCCCTAGCAGTGTGGCAACAGCAACGCCGAAAATGATTTCTGGGTGGTTAATGTGGGTGCAGGTCTCTTTGGTCGATACACGCTCTTTCACTGACGACATAATTAAGTTTTACCAATTTCGCGCTTTCGCCTTCCATTCGCTAAATTGCTTTTACATCTCCCTGAGCTTGTAACCCTGACATTGGTCTCAGCCATCTAAGACCCATCACGTTCAGGATATTCTTGGGATAAGTCATTCACCCATCGGACCATTTTACCATATAGTACTACTGCTTTATTCCCCCAGCATTACGTTGTATTTGCGTCGTTCAGCAGAAGCACCGCGGCATCTTCCTGCTTATACGTTCGTTGTATTCACAGTGGACTCGTAATCAAGGATCTATTAGAATTTGGACGTTAGTGATTCTTTCTGACATCGGTTTTTTTTTGGCGCAAGGAAGGAATTCAAGTTTCTTCCGGTGAGACAGTAGGAGAAGGCTCATGTCGTCATTGTGTGTAGTCGCCAGGGCAGGTGCTTTTTTATAACGTCTCGTTCCCTTCAGCATCTTTCATTTCACCAAACACCTCCAGCTTCCTCTCACAGGGTCTCGTGAGATGAGCCGCCCGCCGACTGATAACTCTATATAAATGGTGAGCCTGTGATATCGGACAGCTAGTGGAGGACCCGTCGTATCGAGTCATTGACTTTCAGCATGGACAGCTTGCCTCCAGTCCTCGTCGTGAGTTTGCTCGCGAATCTTACGTACTCCTGGCTGATCCTCTACCTTTGAGGTTGGGGCCGGTCTTTCTGGTCTTACTGTTGCCTTGACGCTCCTTCAAAATGGTATACCGGTGAGAATTATCGAAAGAAATGTCGAGCATAGACAAGGACAGCGGGGCGCAGGGATCGCAGTGCGTCAATTTTGCGCTTTGCTTTGAATTTCCTCCAATCACAAGTTGCAGCCTCGTGGCATGGAAGTGTACCATTTCCTTGGAGTAAATGAGATTGGCAGGGACAAGCAGCCAATCCTCCCGCTTCGGACATACCATGTGGGAGGAAAGGAACCATTGCAAACCCTACCCATGTTTCCGTCCTATGAGGCAACACCCTCACGGCCATATGTAAGTTGGCTTTAATAAACGATTATGACGGGTTGATTCAGTGTTTATCAGATTAACTACGCTTTTCTTGGTCAAGATATCATGGAGGGACATTTACGAGAACATCTTGCGAAGTACTCCTGTTTTGTGGAGCTCGGAACCGAGCTCCGTTCCTTCCAACAGTACTCGACACATGTTGAAGCACGGATCGGAAAGGTTTCTGATCCTGGCCACCCCGAAGAGGTTATAAATGTAGAATGGCTAATTGGAGCGGACGGCGCGAGGGGTGATTAACATGCTCATGGTACTGATATGTCTTAACGTTTGTCCCTTAGGTGTCGTACGAAAGAACCTCGGAGTAACGTTTTTAGGGGAGACACGAGATGAATCAGCGATGCTGGTTGGTGACGTTAAGGTAGGGGGTTTGGATGAGGATGTAAGAGAATCTTTGGGATTACTGTGATACTACTGACCGAGTTTATTAGCATTGGCATATATGGGGAACGATGGGCTCAGATCTGTGAGCATCATGTGCTTGTAGACTATTAGCCCTGCTGACTATGAAAGTCAATAGCGTCGCCCTCCGAGCAACGAAGGACTTGGGCGAGGGTGGATTTGTACTATTTGCAAGTGGCCGAGGAATCAACGCAAAAGTACTTGCTACTGACAATGACGCCCTCTTCGAATGGATGCAAACTGTGACAGAGAGGGACGATCTGACATTTGAGAGAGTACACTGGGTGTCCGAGTTTAGGTACGAGCTCTTTTTCAAAGCAAGTTTACATCTGAACGACTGTGATGCAGACCAAATATTCGGATGGCTAATAAGTTTGGGGATGGAAGAGTATTCATTGTTGGAGGTGCGTATGGGTACCGCGGGTTTCACCAATCCACTAATATCGTCCATTCGTAGATGCAGCACAGTCAGTAGCCATTTTGTCATTATCATATTCAGCTGATCACCCTTTTTATCTCGCAGCGTCCATAGCCCCACTGGCGGACAGGTGCATCCAAGTTCTTAGCTGGCTTTGAAGAGAGTTCTGATATTCTTCACAGGGAGCCAACTCCAGTGTCCAGGATTCTGTATGTTCCATACATCGGTCTGTGCCCACTCTGACGAACTTTGTGTTTCTAGCTCAACCTTGGATGGAAGCTTGCTCTCGTGGTTAAAGGATTCTCTCCCCCATCCTTGCTTGAAACCTACACCGAAGAACGCCTCCCCGTAATCGCCGAGATGTTGAAATTGACGACATTCCTGCTTGACAAAAATATCGAAACAGACAGGGAATGTCAAGGCACAAGCTGGCAGCGGGGCCACGAGTACTTTCAACTCGGCGTGAACTACAGAGGCAGCCGCATCACCCTCGATGAAGATCAGTCGGGACAGGTTGAAGCGAATCCTTATGGGGACTTCAAAGCTGAGACTCTACGATCAGGCGATCGGGCACCCGATGCGCCTGGACTGCGACCCCTTGGATCATTACACGACCCAAAATTGAGGCTGTTTGATGTGTTTAAATCGCATTGTCACACAGCCCTCGTCTTCGCCAATGATTCTATGCAGGCCGGGCCCATTCGGACCGAATTGGAAAGGCTTCCAAGGGGCATCCTCCATTCTCTTCTGTTACTTCCAGAAGGATCAAGCGATTCAAATCGCTATGGAGTCGATGGAGTGGTAATTGATACGCGAGGGCATGCTTATGATGCATATAAGGCAAAGAAGGGACAGTTGAAAGTTGTCATTGTGAGGCCAGATGGAACGATTGGAGCGATTGTTCGAGACATTGGGGGGATACGAAGATACTTCAGAATGATTCTCTGGAACATCGAAACGACTTGAAACGCGGCTGTGAAGCTAGAGTACAGAGTAGGGTCTAGACATTATCAATATCGTGTGTCGTGTAACAAGGGGAAGCCTTCCCATTTTGGCGGCCGGGCCCAGGTCTTGACGTCACTCTCACAACTTGCCATGAAAACATCATATACTAGGTCTATCAAGCTCCGCTCCGCGCCATTTCCACCGTATTCCTTGTATTACTTACCAGCTCCCTCAGTGTTATGGCGAATGCAGCGGATGAACTCGATAGAGTGACACAGAATCAAGTCCCATCTCTTCCACATCTAAATCAGACAGATTCAAGTACAAACATCGCATTCCACGGAGTCCAAGCGCTCGATGGCGATCCAATGACGCCAAAGACACCAGCAGATGAAGGAAAGGAATATTTTCTCAGTGAACGGAGCGCAGATGAGCGGCCGATATGCGTCTACGAGCTGAGATTGGATCCCGATGGTGGTCCCAACAAAGACCGATCTGTGAGTGCAACTGGTGTCGCTCTAATCCATCGCAACCAAGTTGAAATTACGTAGTATATCCGCCTTCCGCCAGCATATACGCCATATATCTTGCGTGTCTCTCTTGACGCAGGCACACCAGCTTCAAAGAATGGCGTGTTCAAGACTAATTTTCCTTTGGATGGCGGCGTGTTCGAACGGAACAAATTTGTTGAGCGCGAGTGAGTCTCGCATACGTATTCAAGACATGCTGATTTTAGACGTCGTATAGGCTTCCTAGTAACTTCTCGAAACCTATTCAAGTGGATTTGCCCATCTCTCATGCGGGAGCATTCAAGTATTGGGTCGAGTACGACGGTGAAGTTCCTGGAGAACGTGCTAAAGGGAGAGAAGGTTACTTCAATATAGATCCAATCTTGCGCACCAAAGCGCGATCCCCGATTCTTTCGTCAGATCTGAAGCCACTGACTCCTGCTCAGGGCGGCGCAGTTCTTTCACCAGAAACTGTATACTTACCTCTTGACGGTCTGGCTATACTCACTGTTGTCTCGAAATGGATGGGCCCAATTTCCAACTGGCGAGAACACTTCGCAGAGGCAGGCGATCGTGGTTATACCATGTTACATTGGACACCACTACAAGAACGGGGCTCGAGTGACAGTCCATATTCCATCAAGGACCAGAAACGCTATGATCCCTCGATCTTTATGGGCAGTGTCGACCCAGGTACTATCGACGCTCAGGTCGAGGAGATTCTGCGCGTGGCAAAAGAAGAATACGGTCTACTTAACTTAACAGATGTCGTGTTAAATCACACTGCTAGCGACAGCCCCTGGCTCGTCGATCACCCAGAGGCTGGTAAGTAGCAGGAACACGGTACTGGAAGTCGCAGTCTAACACATTGCCAGGGTACAGCCCAGCGAATACCCCGCATCTTACTCCCGCTTTGGAACTCGATACCGCGATCCTGGAATTTTCTTCATCTGTTGCATCGAAGGGCCTCCCTACACAAGTTCAATCCGAAGCAGATATTGACGTGCTCATGACTGGACTAGCCAAGTCCATCAAGGCGCGCGACATGTGGCAGTATTATGTCCTTGATGTTGAGCGGGAGAAAGAAGTGGTGAAAGGTGCGATAAAGAATGGGAAAATTGTACCATGGAGTGGCCCCGACGTGGCTGGAAAATCTATAATTGCACTGGCCAAAGTTGTTAAGACCTCATCTATTGTTGCAGGTCTCGACGAACTAGGTTCACGCTATGGCGCTCGCTCAGACGGCGAGATGGCAGCAGGACTTATCCAAGCAGCGTGTGTAAACATCGCATACGATGTCGATACCCTGGTGGAAACTTGGGGTCGCGTGGTTGACGCGATCAATGTTCCCCTCTACGAGGAGTGGGAAAAGGACACAAAAATTGCCCTAGATCACGTTAAGAGTCGCCTGAAGTATACTCGGCTGGAGGAGAATGGTCCAAAGCTTGGTGAGATTTCAGCGAGGTAAGCAACGAAACTCTATCTCGACTATACACACACTAATTTTGGGAGTAGTTGTCCTCTCGTGGAGCCATACTTCACTCGTTTAATGCCGCCTGGTCCATTTGACCCGGTGAAATATAGCGTCGCCAATAACGGCTGGATATGGGATGCGGACCCACTTCAGAATTTTGCCCTCCCACCCTCAAAGGCTTACCTCCGGCGCGAGGTCATTGTATGGGGTGATTGCGTGAAGCTTCGATACGGGTCGGGGCCGACTGATAATCCATGGCTTTGGGGACATATAATGTCATACGTGAAGATGCTCGCAGCCACATTCGATGGTTTTCGTATCGATAATTGCCACTCGACGCCGTCGCATGTTGGTGTTGCAATGCTCGATGCGGCACGTGTCATTAATCCAAATCTTTACGTTTGTGCCGAGCTCTTTACGGGCAGCGAGGAGATGGATCTGGTATTCGTGCAGAGGTTAGGAATCAACAGTCTGGTTAGGGAAGCAGGTAATGCCTGGGATCCAAAGGAGTTCTCGAGAGTTATGTATCGATTCGGGCTTGGAAAACCGCTTGGTGAGTCGCAAAGGTGATCGTGGAGCGTAGTGGATATTGATGTACCCCTTATAGGATCTATGGACAGCGCATGCTTGAAAAGCCTGGAACAACTCGATCCTCCCTTCGGAAAGGGACCAACGCGTCCATGCATCATTAGCCCTCTAAACGGCTCCGTGCCTCATGCGCTCATGTACGATCTCACGCATGACAACGAGTCTTATCTTGACAAGCGTTCTGCCGAGCATGCACTATCCGTCGCTGGCATTGTGACATTTGGTTACTGTGCAGTTGCTTCGGTGAAAGGTTTTGACGATCTGTATCCGAAGCTACTGAATTTGGTTGAAGAGAAGCGGCAATATGAGCTAACCCGACTTGGCGAAAACTCGGGCATTGGAAGGGCAAAAAGATTGCTCAATGGCTTGCATCGGGAAATGGTTCTTGGTGGGTTCGAGGAGGGCCATTACTGGCAAGAGGGCAATGTAAGTATATGATTGGGCTTGCTTCGTGCGGATGCTCAAATTCAAACAGTATATTCTCGTTCAGCGGATGCATCCAACATCCCAGAAGGGTTATCTGCTCATTGCCCACACTGCGTTCTCAAAGGGCTCGAAAGACCGCGGCATCGGTACGTGCTACAGTATGATGTATTCGTCTCACCCTAACTAGTTTTCGATGAATAGTGAACACTGTAGATTTGGTGCGCACCAGAGCTAGATTCGTATATGGCGCTTCGACAGAGTTTTCGTCATACGAAACGCCGTATGACTCTGACACAATCCGGGGGCTTCCTGGGAAGCTGGTCGAAATGCCCGATATTTCCGTCCCGCAGATATCGCATGATGATGCACCGTTCTGCAGGATTACAGTTCCAGAATACTTCCCGCCCGGAAGTATTCTCATTTTTGAAGTTGAGGTTCAAAACCTGGACGATGAGTTGGACACCTTCTGTGCCTCGGATGCAGACAAAGCCTTTGGCGACCTTGACCTCGTTGATTTGAACGTTGTATTATATCGCGCGGATGTTGAAGAAAGGGATGCAACCAGTGGCGATATTGGTGTCTATGATGTTCCCGGCTTTGGTAAGCTGACTTATTGTGGGCTGGAGGGATGGATGCATCCTCTTCGGCACATCATGAGGTACAACGATCTTGGACATCCACTGTGCGAAAATATCAGGCAAGGGCTTTGGGCACTCGACTACATTTGTTCAAGAATGCACAAGTAGGTGCTCATTTACTTATTTGCCTCTGGTGTAGCTGAAAAATTCTCGCCAGGCAAACAATTCAGTTCCCGAAACTTGTGCAGCCGGCGCAGTGGTTCAAAGAGCGGATAGAGCGCATCAAAGCCTCTATTCCTTCTTATTTGCGTCCAAAGTACTTCGCTATATTGATATCTACTGCATACAAAGCCGCTCGCCGTGCAGCGATCGAACAATGCTCTGAGTTCGTGTCCGCAGGGCACGATTTCACGCAGAGTCTCGCGATGTGCGCCATTCAGATGCATGGAAGGGTACAATCCGCATCCCTTGATCCGGCCAAATCCACCCCATCGCTGGCAGCTGGACTGCCGCATTTCACCACAGGGTGGGCACGTTGTTGGGGTCGTGACGTCTTCATCTCTTTAAGGGGGCTGTTTTTGACCACGGGCAATTTCGAGGACGCCAGAAAACACATACTCGCTTTTGCGTCGACTTTGAAGCATGGACTGATCCCTAATTTGCTGGACTCCGTCAAGAAACCACGGTACGAATCAAGATACGAAATCATTTTCGTTTTCATTATCTGATGCCCTTCTTAGGTATAATTCGAGGGATTCACCGTGGTGGATGTTACAAAACATTCAAGATTATGTGGCCAGCGCGCCTGATGGTCTGTCGATCCTATCGGAGCCGGTTAAGCGTAGATTCCCTGTAGATGACACCTGGGTCGCATGGGATGATCCGCGCGCGTACGCATACACGAGCACTCTTGCGGAGATCATCCAAGAAATACTTCAGCGTCACGCAAGTGGAATCGCATTCCGCGAGCATAACGCTGGCCCCGACATTGACATGCAGATGAAGGACGAGGGCTTCAACATAGATATTCGAGTCGACTGGGAAACGGGGTTTATTTTCGGGGGGAATCAACACAATTGTGGGACTTGGATGGATAAGATGGGCGAATCTGAGAAGGCGGGCACTAAGGGGATTCCCGGGACACCGAGAGACGGCGCGCCGGTTGAGATCACCGGTTTGCTGAAAAGTACGCTGCGATGGCTCGATACGCTGTCGAGCATTGGAAGTTTCCCATACAAGGGCGTTGAAGCGACGAGTGAGACTTTTTTTACTGATTTGTTATATAATGCACTAAAATGTTCATTTATATTGAAGTTAATGGGCAGGATGCCTTTATCACCTACAAGGCTTGGAGTGACATCATACAAGAGTCCTTCGAAAGATGTTATTATGTTCCCCTGAGTAAAACTGTCATTTTCGTTGTCATACGGCATTCTTATTCTTAAACAGACGTCGACGATGACTCGCGCTATGATGTGAATCCTGCTATCATCAATAGAAGGGGTATCTACAAGGATGTGTACGGTTCTGGTTCAGGCCGGGAATGGTCCGATTACCAGTTCAGACCAAATTTCCCGATCGCTATGACTGTAGCGCCAGAGCTGTTCGATGCTCAACATGCTTTGCATGCACTCCGCCTCGCTGACAACATCTTACGAAGCCCGCTTGGCATGAAAACCTTGGACCCCAGTGACATGCAATATCGGTCTCAATATGACAACTCTAATGACACTACGGACCGGTCTGTTGCAAAGGGACTGAACTATCATAATGTAAGTTTGAGTGATGCATTGTGTCATAATACGTGTCTAAGTGGCGTGCTTGCACTGAAGGGCCCTGAGTGGGGTTGGCCGCTTGGATATTTCCTCCGCGCTTACCTCTACTTCGACACGCGATTTGGTGCAGGCAAAGAGGTCAGTGCAGATTTTCACAGACGGTCCCAACCTATGCGAGCTAACGGACACTGGTTGCAGGATACAACTCAGACCCTCCACCATCTTCATAAGATTTTGCTCACCCCTAAACATCATATCCAGAGTGACCCTTGGGCAGGCATCCCCGAGCTGACAAATAAAGATGGACAGCATTGTGCCGATTCATGTAATACTCAAGCCTGGAGCGCCAGCACGTTGTTAGACTTTTTGGAAGAGGTTCATGGAATGGGGTCATGTAAATGACTACGAGAATACGTTTGACAATTTTTTTTGTAGGAAATATTTGTAGTTGAAAAGAAGCGCATCAAACTTTACACTGTCACTGATCTGAGAAGCGTTAGAGAAGCGCACAAATTTACGTTGGGAATTTTGGCGGTTCTGGTGTAAGTCTCGTGTATGGTCATGTTTGTTGCGGGGAGATGGGCTTGTAAGTCTTGATTCCAACTTTCGCAATCAGACTCATCAGCTCGCTGAGAGTTCTCCTCTCTTTCTTATGTCTTTCTTTGGGTTCGAAAGTAGCAATTTAGAACAAGAAAAGAAGAAATTTTCGGAAGGAGGCCTCCAGGAAACCGAGGACCTTGCGGTCTACACCTGGGGTGAAGAGAGCTATGACGGGCTAGGAGATGCACTCCTTGAAGGCGGCGATGAACTGAACGACGAGACCTTTGGTGCGACAGGTGCTGTCGGTGAGATGCAATCATCATTGGCAAGGGCAAAGGAGTGACAATAATGTCTGCTCTACCAGGCAAAGACTTTGATTTTGCGAGTCAAACTCTCCCTACGCCCATAGGAAGTACACGTGGCAGGTTCACTCCTGCTGCAGAGCCTTTCAGAGAGCGGACACCTGTGATTGAACCTGCGTCGAAGTCCCGTGATCGAGGTATGTGTTCAGATACACCCAATCTGTTTCGGTTCTCATCGTTTTCCGTCACAGGGCTTTCTCCAGCTCCAAAATCCCTCGAGTCAATATGGGACGACAAGTCGCCGTTCTCCATGCTAAGCCGTGCTGCAGGTCATCAGCGTGCACCCTCCAATTTGATGAAGTCTCCGTACCCGCCTTCGAGGTCCCCAGCGCTCAATGCATACGCGGACCACCGGCCTCTCAGTCAACAACAGCCCATCTCTCACGGTATCACCCAAACGGGCGTTCGTACTCTACAGGAGATTGAGGCTGAAATGCGGGCTGCTCAGCAGAAGCGCAAACAGCAAGAAGAGATGCTTCTGCAAGTCCAGCTGCAACAAGAGTTGCAAAGAGAGGAAGAACTCCGCAGACAAGAAGAGTTACGTAGGCAAGAAGAGTTCCGCATGCAAGAACTTGAACGGCAAGACCATCAGAGGCTCCAACAGGAACATTTGCTTGCAGACCGCATGCGAGCTCGTGTGGAGCAAGAACAGCAGCTTCGCTTGCAACAGCAAGCCCGAATGTCTACTCCGCGAGTAGTTTCTCATCTCGCGCCATCCCCTCGCTTCAATCAGCAGCACCAACACCAGCAGCAAATACTCCTCCTCCAACAAGAACAGGAACGTCAGCAGCAGGAGCGGTTGAAGGAGCTTCAAGATCGCCTCCGCATGGAAGAACTCGAACGGCAGCTTCGCGCCCAGCAACTATCCCAGTTGCAGCAGCAGCAGCCGAATTTGCTGGCGCGCAGACAGTCTCCTTACGCAGACACGCAACGTCGCACGCACTCTCCTGCCACTGACTCTCAGTATGCACTGTTCAATCAGCAAAACACTCAATACATGCCCCAGAGCATCCAGCTGCAACAGAGGCTTTTGTCAGAGATGGCGCAAGTCGAGTTTATGCGCGATATGCAGGGCATCAGTCAGGCTGAACAAGAAGCATTGCGGGTTGAGGCCATGCGTAAGATCATGGAAACCGAGCGGATGGAGGAGAGGCGCCGTCGCAAGGCTGCCAAGATCGCACACATGGTGATGCCCTCAAATCCGCCCACTTAACTCACGCTCATGATGATTTGCAGTCTCGCTATAATGATCTGATGACTCAATCTGATAAGGATTTTATTACTCGTATCCAAGTCTCGCAGCTCGTTACACAGGATCCCTACGCCGAAGACTTCTACGCTCAGGTTTATGGTGCTATCCTTCGTTCACGATTAGGACTCCAGTCACAGGATGAGCGCGTGATCAAATTTGGCTCCAGTGGCGGCGTCGGTCTCGGACTGGCACAAAAGGGCAGTGGCAGAAGGCAGAGTGCGATGCAAAAGATGGAAGCCCAGGTCGAACGCATCGTCAACAACGCGCGGCTTAGGGAGAAGGAAAAGGGATTGCACTGTACGTCTTCCATGAGCTTTATCTATCTTTCTGGTGCTCAGCGCTTCGAAAGCATTACACAGTCTCCAGGGCGCTCTTGGTAAAACATCTGGCCGTAGTTACAAGGCAGCACCGCGACAACTTTTGCAGGTCGATGCATCTTCAGCGACTCCTACTATGTCCGGTACCCATCCTCACATATCCAAAGAAGATGGAAACGGTGCCGCACAAGAGGCTGCGAAACTCGGTCGCGAGGCGCTCGGACAAGCTGCTGGAGTGCGTTTCAATGCCTGCGTTCTAACATTAACGTTTTATGTGTTGTATCTAGAGCGACGCCGTGGTGCGCAAGGACCCACTCACCCAACGCCAAATACTTGTTGTGTTGGAAGGGCTTTATGATCTTGTCCTGAATATTGAGCAACTCAGGCGAGATCAGCCTCTAGAGGAAGACGAGGAAGACGAGGAAACTTTTGTCGCATGGTATTTCGTCAACTTCTTATCGGGAAACAGCACTGATAGTTCTTCAGGTCAACGACATACAATGATCTTGTCGAGCAAATATGGATGAATTTGAAGGTCATGTTGCCTCTTGAAACGAGGTGGGTTACGGTATGCTTTAAAACTGTTTCGTTTTTTTTTGATGTATAATCTCAGTGATCCCCACCCATTTGTCTCTCTACTTACGCCAGTCAAGGGGAAAAAGATTCTGCCGCGGCTCAGCCGTCACATTGCGCCGCCTAGGATGCTCACGCTACTTACGCTTTTGGTCGCCTGCTTCTCTCAGCTTGATGTTGTCAAGCATGCCCCTCTTCTCGACTCACTGGAGGAAACTCCCAAACGTCAGGACGTCGAGCGACAGACCCAAGCGTTTCTGGGAAGTGTTCTACAGAGTATCTTGCCTGTGGTAGCGAAAGCTGAGCTGAGGGTCATCACTGGGCTGCTTGGATTACTCTTGGACCGCACCAACATTGTGATCTCTGCTCAGACTCGGGTACGAGCATTTTGTCTCACCTTGCACGGAGTTACTTATCCATCGTACTCAGCCTGGCATCGCCATGTTAACGTTGTTCTTGAGCCGAGTTGAGATTGTCAAACAGGGCATGAGTAGCGCGCAAGAGTCCTCAGAAATACCAACGCCTGCGGAAGCTCAACAGTGGTATGCAATTTTGCAGTTTGGAAAAAACGGTCTACTCTAATATAGGATCGTTCGCAGGCAAACCATGTTTGATCATCTATTCCAACTTTTGATGCCCCATTTCGTGCTCTTATTTCCCTCAACTCGTCTTGTTGCCCAACCCCTCCCCGTAGCGGCTCCCCTCCCACCCACGGACATCCTTGACCAGCCCGTTTGGCAATTCCTTGCCGCACTGGCACTTCACGCCTCTCCCGAGCAACAATCTATTCTCGTCACCAGCCTACGCGAAAAAGTACTGGATATCGTGACAAGTGTCAGCAAGGGCTGGGTAGCAGATGAGGAGGAGCGACAGACGAAGCTTGCTAATGTCAATCTCTTCCTCCATGCGCTTGGGCTGGACAGTTCGCAAATATCAGTATGATTCTGGTTGTGGTTCGGACAACATCATGTATCACTATCATTACTCGCGTCCTTAGAAAGATAAAATTACTCGTGGCTTGTCACTCATGCAAGCAAAATGGGCTGTTCGTTTGCTTAATTACCTTAGATTGAATCGATTTATGTGTTTGCTGCAGCATATTATGTTGAAACGTCGCTTTGATATTACTGCATAGCTATTGTTTTTACAGGATAGATTTTCATTTTGTGGCCAGACAATGGAAAAGACCAGTGTAAGTCGCATTGAATAATTACTACCGAATGCTCGATAATCAAGCGAACTCCTGAAGACACATCAGCTCACGGGCGTCATAGGTCAGAGAGACAGTAGCACTACAGCCAGTAAGCTCCATCCGACGCTTGGCGCCTCGTTCCAACAGGTCTGATGCCGAGGAAAGACCTCCCATGAGATCCAGAACAGGCAAGGAAAGTAAGGAAGGGAGTTTCTGTTCTGGCAAGTCAAGCAGGCTGGGAGAAGAAGGCACTGAGGCATGCGTCAATGGCATCAAGGGAAGCATGAACAACGCTTTTTTGCGGAGGTATTCATCCTCTGGCTGGTCTTTGACATGCGAGCCGATCTCGAGGTGATTAGTCGACAGCGATGTGAAGTTGGCGTAGTTCGGATAGAGCATGACATAGCCACGAAGATAGACGAGCTCGATGAAGTATTTCTTCCACGACTTGACCCACCTGTTGGAACGGATGTCGGGGACGACAATGTCGTGTATCTTCATAGAGTACTCGGAGAGGCGGATGGAGAGGTAGTCGTGAAACTCGCGCCAATGCTCTGGGAAGTAGACCGCACCCCAGCTGCAGGGTATCTGGGACAAATAAGGTGTACTAGGGTTCATGGTGCCATCGGTGGTGAAAAGCGCCCTAGCGTCGAATGATCTCCGGCCTTCTGGTCTGAGTTCTATCATTTTCTGCTGGTAAAGACTGATGCCAAATACGGATGGCGAGACGTTTTCGGGTTCACCGTACCTCCAAGGAATTTGTTGATCATGGGAAATTTTGCTGAAATTCGTGGTTAACTTACCGGTATCTTAAGACAGTCATCTTGATCCACGCAAAGAACAAGGGAGACACCTCGATGTCATCTTCTAATAGCAAACCATAAGAGTGGTTGGAATTTGGGTACCATGACTCGACGACGGCAGGGAGGAGACCACCATGTATGACCCTGTAGTGGACAAAGACGTCGCCGTGACGCCATTCGAAGTCTTGCAGGACTCTCAAGGTTTCGAGGTCGGCAGTTTGTTCGAGATTTATACGCAGTCCGATTCTTTCTCCAAAGTACCGAGCACGGGCCAAGGACATCAGCAGCCGTTGCAAAGAGTAAGGTCTATGATCGGTTATGACGCTAATGGTGATTTCGGGTACGTTCCAGTCTGCTCCCAGTTAGATAATATCATATTAAAAAATGATGCCCATAACTGACTGCGAAGTTCACGAAGGGTGAGCGAGCCAATCCAATCGGAGTACGGTATGTCAGCTCGGGGCAATCGAATTAACGTGGTTTTACGGTAGGGCTCGTATAGAAGAACAATGGTGAGAGTGATAGACAACAAATCTTGAACATCCAAAGCGAAGACAACATCGGGCGAGGCATCCAGAGACCCTAGCCAAGCATCGAAGGTCGGAGTGGTGTGAGAAAGCGTTGAACACTGGAGAGCGCAGTCTTCAGAAGAACAATACATGACATCGCTTGATGACGCCTGGTACAGTAAGGCCAAAACAGTATGACCAACGGCTTGGAGTCTGCAGGCAACAGGCATGAAAGCATGGAGATCTTCTAAATGAGGAACGACCAGAACGAGATGACCAGAAGCTGATGCTGGCTGTATCGGCGTACGATCGTCGTCGTCCGCTGATAGAATCGCTTTTGGGTTGTGCTCTACCTGAGTATTTTCGATGGACGAAAGGAGAGAATTTTGTTCGCAACAATTGAGGATGCTGATGTCGGATGGAAGAACCAACCCTCCTATCATCTGCAGATGGGTCTTCGCAACGTGCACGCCAAAAGCTACCCAAGGATCAGAATCGGCGAGATGTGAAAAAATGCGAGGGAAAAGATGGGCCGGTGCCACGAAGGGAGGGATGAGGTAATCAGCAGGCTCGAGATCGCTGATCGCAAGTATACGGCTAGCATTGGCGGGAAATCGGAGGAAGCCATGAGGTCCGACTGGTAGGGAAATGAATAGTGGACTGAGTAGATAAGCTCGCTGTCCACTGCCGAGGCCTTGTAAACCATGGTTATCGAGAACAAGAACCCATTCCGTTCTAACTCGAGACACAGCACTTATAAGTGTGCTATTGTAGAAGGAAGAACTCGCATAGGGTAGCAGCGAAAGATTGGGGTGGTCAACGGTGTCACTGTGTGATAGGATCTTCTTGAGTACCCGCCGCGCATCTGTAAGGATTATTTGTGGACAGATCAAGATGACTTCTTGAATGGTGTCGGAAGGAACGAGAAACGGGGACAACAAAACTTCGAGAGCTTCGAAAGAATTTGAAAGAATTGGTAACACCGCTGTTAAAGAGTTGTTTCCGATGGGTGGTGTAGAAAAGTTCATTGGCGTGCGCAGAGCATCGTTGACATTGTCCGACGTATCCAGTTTAGAACGTTTGGGTATCCAGAGCCACAAGGTAGCAGCGAACAGGCCCAAGAAAAATAAAGACCTCCTCCGCGGCAATGGCACCTTGCAATATTGCTGTTTAGGCCTTTTGTATCGAGTCATTGTCGTGCTCCAGATCTAAAGGGTTGCTCTTTGAACTTCCTGTATGTACTTATGTTTGTTGTGGTGTTTGGTGATTCATCATTTGGTGCTGACCAACAACACACACTTCTTCTTCGACATTCATCATGGCTTCGACATCGGACACAGCGCTCAAGGAAGAAATCGCTCGACTAACAGGTCATCTTGCTCTGTTATATCGGATTTCATATCTAACAAGCCACTTAGGCGCCATCAATCAACATAAATCCACACAGGGATCCTTCTCAGCCCCCAGGAGCAACGCATATTTCAATCCAAAGTACAAACCGCCAGCATCTTATAGACCCTCCGAATATCAGAAACCAGCAACAAAGTATATTCGCCCACCAACAAGGTTACCCCATCCACCTCAGGCCTCGTCTACCCGTGACGTTGTTATCGATGGCGTGACTTTCGAATCATCAACGAGATCTCTCGTGCGCAAGGATTGTAAGTGTTTTTATTGATCAATATTTGGTTGCGGGGCAGTTCTATTTTTTGTAACCGCGTGCCGTTTGATTACAGTGCCCAAGCCACCATCTGCTCCACCCAAGGCTCCACTTCGGCCAATTCCTCAGCAAGTAGATTTTTCCAGGACAACCACAGGGCACATGGTCCCGGCTGGCCGTGCATACAAGCCCAAGGTCTCATCGCGGGCTCGTCAACGTCGGCCAAGAAACCGAAACATGACTCTCGATAATACTCGAGGTTCTCAACAGTCCGTCCACCGATCAAGTTTCTGCTACAGATTCAACCTGATGACATCCACTAGACGTAGGAACAAGCGCATGAAATACCTTGACAAACCCTGCCCCCGGTTCACAACTACAGGTGCGTGGCCATCCTCCTGTTTTCACAGAATCGTTGCTAAATTTATATTCACCCAACGCTCGTGCTGCAATAGGTGCCTGCAGCCGCGGTCTAACTTGCATGTATCAGCATGACCCCAACAAGATCGCCATCTGCTGGAGCTTTTTGCATGGCAACTGCTCCAGCACTGTTGAAACCTGTAACCTCTCACACGACCCGACCCCTGAACGGACGCCTCTATGCGTGCATTTTGCCAACAACGGACGATGCACTCGAGAAAACTGCCCTTTCCCGCACGTCCGTGTGGGACAACGACGCGGCGTGTGTCGCGACTTCGCAGTACTTGGTTACTGCGCCAAGGGCCTCGACTGCGAGATGCAACATGTCAGAGAGTGCCCAGACTTTGCTGAGAAAGGAATCTGCTCGACAAAGGGATGCAAGCTTCCGCATGTCATTCGCGCCAACCGCAACCGCAAGCCTCCAGTGCCAACAGCCTCATTGACCTCGGGTGTTGCTGCTGCGACTTCTTCCGCTGTCATTACTGGTTCTGATACTAGCTCTGACAATGTTTTGAGTTCACAGCATGTCCCAGTCGAGGATGCCCGGCTCGGGGATGAGTATATTTCTCTCATGTTCAATGAAAGTGAGGAAGAAAGCGATGATGATGATGACGACGAAGAAGGGGATGACAGTGGTGAGGAAGAGGGCTTAAGCCCCAACGACGAAATAGATGGTTCAGACGACGGTCCATTGACGTGATCTCATTATCATTTTTTGTTGATGTACATATCACTTCGGCACATGTATACAATTTCTTGATTCTTCAAGCTTCAAGCTTCAATAACAACTCCCCAATTGAACTCCGTTTACAAGATTGATTAGTCCACGGTATTCAACAATCCTCAGAAATGATTTGAGGCAAAGCTCTCATCCATGTTTGAGGGTGATAAAATGTGCATCATGAGGCTTATAGTCATTGGATCGAGAAATATGTAACAAAGCGAGAAAAGCATGGCAAAAGAATCCATGAGATTTTATCTATGCCTCCGTCAACTCCCGTAGACGACGGACGGTGCTAGGTAAATAGTCAGACTCGACATCCAACAATGTGAATGGGGACGACTCACCTCCGTACGGTAGCAGCTGCAGTTGTCGATACTGTCCATGCACCGCCAGCGATCGTCTTTTTGCAAGAGTTGCAATGCCAGATACCAACAGCAGTACGCTTTACGGAGTCCTGTGATGGAATGAGAATGGATGCGCACATACGCCCATTAGATCATTCACTGACCTTGCCGCAGAAGGTGCAGGTGTACCGAGCGTGTTGAGTGATTTCCATCTGAAGATCGCAGGTCAGCAGACGGCATGATCTTGGAGCGAATAACGCACCTTTTTCACCTGCTTACGCAGGGAAGCCCCATAACGCTACAATGAACACATCTGAGATAGCTGTCCTCCTGCAACAGAATAGCATACGCACAGTGCCATATTTTCCGGTAACACCAACTTTGCGTGTGCGTTTGGTCTGGAATGTGGGTTATGGTTGTTAACATAAAAACATGGTTCGGAGTGATAGCACCCACCATATCGAGGAGCAGAAGTCTTGACGAGGGGAAGTGCTAGACGAGACTCCCGATATCTTGAGTATAGACGGCGATGGATCGTGAGAAATATTCGATAAACTGTATAGGCAATAAGCCACACAACTCCATCGGCAACTCGGCTTCGGTCATTCAATTGTCCAGACATGGGTACTTACCACGACTTCGAACCGACGAATTCGATGCTTATGTCTTGAACAGTGCTTTCCCCAACTTTCGACAGGTGAAAGCGGCCGCTCACGAGCAAAAGACATATGACCGGGGGACCTCTCAATGACCACTGTATCAAGTTCAAATAAAATCTGCACTTGTTCTAAATTCACACGTCAATTTACCAAGCGGTGGACCGAAGTCAGTGGAAAGAGAATACACAAGGTTCTGTTTTGAAAGGAAACCTTCAAAGGGCTGCATCATGATGGCATTAAGACGACTTCTTGTCATCAGCGGCGTCTATCCCCATCGTGATCAGGTTTGATAGCCGGGAAGCCATATCGACCGTCATAATGAAGGGTATCACAAAGAATGGAATGTAGCTCGATAGCAGCAGGAAGCGTTGAAATGTCGTTACAGAGACTACTTTGTCAGTTATGGTCTGCGCACTGGTTGTAGGTGTCGTCAGCAAGACAGACAGGCACGGTAAAGTTGTGGTAGTGGTAGATGCGGCGTAGATGAGGAGAAGCACATAGACGGATCGCGAATCTGATTGCTCATCAGATATTCACGTTCCAAGCAGATATAACGGGGTGTCTCACCTCGCCATAGGCCCCGTGCTCCGAGCACAAAGACAGGGAGTTGAAAGAGACTAGGTGGATGAGGTTTAGGATGTAGAACAATATTTAGTCGGAGACAATCGTACGCTTCTACTGCAAGGAAGGTCTTGAACCAAATGAAAGGCTTGCTATCTCCCAACATGCCCAAGACGCTTCCAATCAACGGGTCGTTCGACATTTGCACATAGAAGTGCGGGAGAGCGCGTATGAAATTCGGTGTCAACGAAGAAGGATACAGGGCTTGCAGGTCAATGAGCAGAGTTGCGGGTATATGAACCTGTTTCCGACAAGTGTGTAAAATGCTACTAGCTCTGAATCTAGCGACTTGACGCACCAGAAAAAAGGCGAAGTAAACTAGGTCCAAGGGACGAGAAGTAATTGGAATCGCGGTACGCATAATTCGCAACGACGGCGCCTTCAAAAGCAGTCGCAATCTTCAGTAAGGCAGACGAAAGATGCTAGTAGTTGAGTCGGAGTCTGTGATGGTTGAAGAAATTTGAAGTACATGTCGGGCCGCCGTCGGTACTCGGATACTCCTACTTGGACCGATAATCTTCACCGTTCGATATGTCTCGATACCCTTACACCCGTTTATTTTGGCAATCAGAGCGATCCGTCGTCATCGCAGGACCTCACATACAAGTCCTTGACACTAAGTAGCAGGTTTCTTTCTTGTTTGTATTTCGACACTCACTACTGCTCAGCACGGGCAATGTCCTACATTCTACCGCGAGATGCGAGGAAGATCAAATCGCATCGGGGCCCATCCGTTGTGCCGCATTGAGTAATTGCGGAAAGTATCTCGCAACTTCAGGGGACGACAAAAAGCTCAAGACATGGGAAGTTAATGGTCTAAAACTCCTCGGTTCAAGGTACGTACATCTAACGGTCCAACCTTTCGCTATTTTAAATGCAGCGCAGGGGGCTGCCGAAGAAGCCAACATATATTAATTTTGTGGACAACAACGACATACTCGTTGCAGACAAGTTCGGTGACATATTCCGGTAGGAATGTTTGACATCGGGCAACATCACGCAATAACTCGTTATATCCTAGTTATCAGCTGTACCCTCACTCTGAGTCAAATGGATCGTCCAGTGGACATACGCGTGATGCTTTAGCATCTCACGAAAATCCTTCTGGCGGGGAACTCATTCTTGGTCACGCCTCTCTTCTGACTTCATTTCTCCTGACCGCCGACGAGCAGTACATCGTGACCGCCGATAGGGACGAACATATCAGAGTCAGCTGGTACCCACAAGGATATACGATCGAGAGCTACTGCCTCGGTCACCAAAAGTGCGAAGCCTAGTTCTCCTTGAGCCGGGAACGCTAATACCACACGATTCAGATACGTTTCTGCAATTCATATTCCTTCATTCTCTCCAGAGACGCTCATATCTGGTGGCGGAGATTCCGTCTTGAAACTATGGGATTGGATGAGCGGGAAACTACTACGTAATATTGATGTCTTTTCTGCCGTTCAACCCTTCATTGCGGTAAACGCGCCTAAAAAGAAAAGGGATTGGAAGAATGAAGACGAGGATATAGAGCCCACCGAAGGAAACAGAGGACGAAGAAAAAGTAAAGGGAAACGCCAAGAAAAACAAAGTGCTGACGACGGGGACGCGGAAGAAAGCCAAAAATCTACAATACCTGAAGGACGACCCGGAGAAGCGTCGACAGAGCAAAGCGAGGCCGTGTTTGTGGTGCACAGGGTGGCATCTATACCCTCACTAGCGCCAAGAATCGTGTTCAGTGTAGTCGGGTAAGTGTTGTATATCGCATATTTTGACAGCTAACGATATCCGACAGAGCTACTGCTATCTTCTGGTTTTCGATGGACGACAACTCTGAGCCTTGTATACAGCACGAGCCATTTTATAAACCTATCATTGACTTCACTCTGGAAGACGACGGGTTTGTTTGGGTTTTACTTGATGCTGACTGGTCTTCACAAGGAAGCTGGAGTAGTAAAGGTGAAGGTAGTGACTCAAATTTGGTCGAAGTACGAAGGTGGACACCAGACAATGTTACCTACTTTCTCCTTTACCCAATTGGCTGGCTACTCACAGTGCTATTCTTACCAGTTCCCTGCAAGCCATCCTTCGCCATTGGCCTTGGCACTTAACTCCTGCACCCTGCCCGGTAAATCTTTGTATCATTTCTACTGTAGACTCAACTATAACGAGAATCTTAGCTGCTCAAGCTGATCTCAAAGCCCTGGACTTGTACTCAGATCTCTTGGCACTTCCAAAAAATGTCGAAGCAGAGGATGAGGACAGGACCCAGTTCTTGTCTGAGGTGGTTGTCGATGATGCCACAACCGCAGATGGAAGATCAAATGACGGGGGCATGACCAAGAGAGGATTAGGGAGGTTGAAGCATAAGCAAGCTCTGCGGCGTTTGCAGGAGGTAGGTCGGGCAGAAAGTCTGGATTTCGAGCCACTGGCAAACAACAAGAGAGCGAAGAGCGCCGGAGGAGACGTCCGGTAAAGTAGGCATGGATGCGACATACACTTAACTCTGTGCACGAGGGATGACTGTCAACTGAGGGAGGTGATGCCGTTGGTAACGAAATGGTACATGAGTCAGGTTCGGACACAGTCCTGCACCTGCCCGGTCCATGGTTGTTCAGTGCTGTAGGGGGGATCATCGGGATTAATCGGGGTTAAACTTGTTTATCCAAGTTGAATCAATCTAAGGCGCCATGGGTGGGGACGCGCGTGCAGCTCGCATCAGCAAACTAGAAATTTCCCCACAGACATTACTATTTTAGACTTTTTCGCACAGTAGCTCACAGTGCGGACAGACGCCACAATGGACATAGATACACAGACACATACTTTGCACAATCTTCCAATCACAGACAGAACTAGCCAGTTGCCAGCGGAAAACACTGAAGTCTGTAGTAATTTGAATCTTTAGCTAGTCAAATTTCCCCACAGACAATTGTTTTGCACAGTAGCTCACAGTGCGGACAGTACTGCAGTGTACGAAGCACTAGGATACCATCTCCGTAGGGACCTCTATAGTACAAATTTCGATGTCCAATGAAAATTCTGTAAGGAAACAAGCAAAAATAAGCAATTTTTCGAAATTTCCCATTTTGTTTCAAATTTTCCCGTCGGAAAAAAAAATTACCCCATGCTCCCTAGACCCTGTTCATCTCCCCCAGACCGTTCATATGCCTCCTGTGACAAAGAAAGCTGCTCGAGCAAAGAAGCAACGAGCCGACTGTCCTATATTTAGCTCTTTGCCATCACCTCAACCAGAAGAGGGGTCAGACTCGGAGTACGAGGGCTCTAGTGGGGAGAGCGAGATTGAAGCAGATGACACACCTGGGTTCATTGTTGCCGTACAGAACCTCTATGGCATGTTTTTACCTGCAAATCTTCAAGCCAAGGGCAGTAATTTAACTGGGGAAGATGGGTTTGATGGCGAACCACGGGTGAATGTCTCTGAACACCTACGGAATTCAACCATGCTTACCATCAAGCCTGGCATACAGCAAAAGAAGCAGAAAACCATAAATAGGCCAGCTGTTTACCGGGGAAACTCTCGGACATCTCAATGGAGGAAGAAGTCTTTATGGGACCGAGCAGCTAGCGGAGCAAAGACAATAGACACATTTTTTGTGAAGGTTCGGACATACCGTAAATGACTGCTGAGACTTACATCGAGTTAATTAGAGAGATATGACTCTCATGTCCAAAAAGGAGCAGTTCATCGCTGAGGAAGTGGAGCCTATACAGCAGGATCCAGCACTTGAATATTCTTTGGAAATGGGTTTTGACCTGATGGAACACAGCGCTTCGTTACTCCAAGACGAGCTGAATGACATCACATCTATACCGTGGAATGAAGAATTCGATCCAGATGAATACCTTGAGGTAAGCGATGAATTGATATTGCTGCTTTAATTAGGCTGATTCCACGCTAAGGCCATTCATGACGGCGATGAGCTGGAAATGGAAAATTCAGATCTGACATTTGGATCAGAAGACACAAATGATGTTTATCACGAGAGTCCACTGGCGCCTGGGGCCCAAGAGTGGCTAAAGGATGATCAAGATGATGTTGAAACTGCGCCCGATACCGACATTTTCAAGATCGTGGATGCCTGCCTTCGGATGGTTAAAAACCTGCGAACAAAGAAATCACTGAAGATAATTACTCAACTTACCGCAGTGACACAATATGTCAAACTGCGAGCGCAGTATCGCTGTCATCCAAAGTGTAAAACTCCGTGTTTGAGTGCAAGTCTTGCAATTGCACGACGGATGGGTAAGGGAAAGAAGGGCACTGGAGCACGAGAGGGAGGAAATTTTGCACGTCAAATTCGCAGGAATGAGCTCTACCTTCTGCGACATCACTGCCTTCCTCCGTCAAAGAAACTTAATCACCGTGGACAATACACATTGTTGGATAATGAGGCAGTCGTTCACAACGTGCGGAGGTATCTTGCCATGCAGAAGCTCGGCACCATCACGCCAAGTGCCATGTGCCGTCATGTTAACGAAGTCATTGCACCCACACTTGGCTTAACCGGTCCGAACAGCCACATCAGTGAACGTACTGCGGAAACCTGGCTGAAGAAACTTGGATACACTTGCAAGAGTGTCCGGAAAGGCATATACCATGATGGACATGAACGCGATGATGTTGTGGAGGCACGGAAAATATTCCTTGAGAAGATCGCCAGTTACGAAAGGTAACTGAACATGATCTGACTGTCGTACGTGCCACTTACTTGAACTATGTCTTGTGCCAGATTGATGGCCAAATACGACAATGAAACTCTCGTACCCATCCCACCATCCCTCACCCCTGATGAGCAAGAGCATGTCCTCGTTACCCAGGATGAGTCAATTTTTCATACAAATGAACACCAACGTCGCTCTTGGCTTTGCGGTGATGAGCAGCCTTTGAAAAGGAAGGGGAATGGTCGCGCGATCCATGTTTCCGATTTCATTTGCGAAACAACGGGCCGACTCGCTTTATCAAAAGAACAACTCGCACAACAGGCTACTCTTCTGACGGAACAACAACTCAAGGTCACAGATGCCCGAAAAATTATCTATCCAGGAAAAAACCACGACGCAAATTGGGATCTTCCTCAGCTTCAGACCCAAATGGTTGATGCCATCAACATTTTCGAGTTCTTGCACCCGAACAAGGTTGCTGTGTTCGTTTTCGACTGCTCTTCTGCCCATGAAGGTCTCGCTGCAAATGCACTGAACGTGAACAACATGAACATGAAAGGTGGCGGTAAGCAAAGCCACCTACGTGATACCATCATCCCCCTCAACAATCCACCTCCGAAACCTGGTCAACCGGACACACGTGGAATGCCACAACAAATGGTATACCTGGCAACACACCCCAACCCCGAGTTGGCTGGGAAACCAAAGGGAATGAAAGCTGTTCTTCAAGAACGGCAATCTGTTTGGGACACGCTGATGGAATGGCACAAAGGGAAGGTGGTTGGGAAGTGTCAGCGCTGCCAGAAGTCACAGGTAAAAAGGGACGCAGAACGGAGACTCGCATTAGCGGAGGCACTCGGACAAGAAGCACCCGAAACAGGCGAGCTGCAGGCAGAGGAGGACGAGCCAGAAACAGACTTGAACGACAATTGGTGCTGCATGTACCGTGTGCTCTCACTTCAAGATGATTTCGTCAACGAAAAGCCACTCATCCAGCATTACATCCAGCATTACATCGAGAGCCGTGGCCACGTTTGCCTGTTTCTTCCGAAGTTCCATTGCGAACTCAACCCCATTGAGATGCTTTGGGGATATGCCAAGTACCGTAAGTTTTCTTCTTGTTTTCCGCTGCAATTTTGATTGATTGATATTCCCGCGTGGCACAGGCTATCGAATTGTCGCTGATGGCAAATTCTCGACCGTGAAAACACTGGTTCCGCAATGTCTCGACATGTGCGATGTTTTGACCATTCGCCGTTTTTTCCGCAAAGCTTGGCGTTATATGGATGCTTACCGGTATGTTTACTGTCGAGTGATCGTGCAACGCTGAAGTTTGAACAGTAAAGGACTCGACGCGCAACAAGCAGCCTTCGCGGTTAAGAAGTACCGCTCCCACCGTCGTGTTGGGCTTGCAACGGATATTTTGACCGCGCTGGATGCTCAAATTGCGAGCAGACGGCTTCTGTAGATCATCTGATTCATACTTGCTATTGTATACCTGCTCAGTTACCCGGTAATACCATTTCTTGCAACATGTTTCAAATTTCGTTGGAAAATTTTTCAACACCTTGATTTTCAAAATTCTAATGAGATAGCCTTAATCTACAAGTAAAAAGATTGTATTTGCGCTACTCTACGGTACAAAGCGGTCAAATCTCGAGGACTAGATACATTTTCAAGTTCGGGCTACTCCGAGAGGCTGGAAAAGTGCTTCGTACACTGTAGTAGTGAAAGACTTGAATTCAACATCAGTAAACTAATATGCGCTGTACAGAACTGTACAGAACTGGACAGCGCCCAAGAGTGCAACACCTATGTAATGATAAACTCTACCTTGTATACACATAATACAATGCTGCTCGCAATCTTATTGATTTGAATCATACCATCACATTGTTATGGGGCCCTCTCGCACTTCTAGGTCAAAGTACAATCACTCAGTACAAACTCTCACACAGCAGCATCAACATCAGGAAAAAAACCATATTGCCATAGCCCTGGTGGCAGCTATATAGCTTGGTGTAGGCACTCATAGTCACTGTAGCGCTATATAGGCACTGTTACGCTGAAAGCGTAGACTCAGGTAAGAGCTTCGTACTAAGTCTAAACAGAGACAAAGATAATGCGAAGGTTCGTGTATCGTCGTTGGTGTCAATACTTGGTGACAAGAGTCGTCAAGTAAAGACAAGGCTAGTGATATCGATCGAGTATCAGACACTTAAGACAAAGAGTCTTAAGTGAAGAAGTAATACGAGAGCGATCCTGCTCAAGGAAGGTCTATCAGAATACTGAGTAGATTCAAGTTAGAGAATACAAGACAAGGTGATCGACTACTTTATAGGTAAAGGTTACTTCAGGGCAGGACTACCAGGGCAATGGTAAGGGTACAGGGTACAAGATAAGGGATAAGAGATAAGACGGCGATCAAGGATGCTGTACAAGAAGATGATAGGACGTCATAAGGCAGTACAAGATAGGAGAAAAGATAGGGGGTACGGTCCGAAGCATGTTATTGTAACAGGCACACGCTACACTAGCATCAGCAAATCATGGTGCTCCTTATTGTTCCTTAAGTTACTTAAAAAAATTACCAAGGTGGCTAAGGAGAATAAGTAGAATTAAGTCGGTGGCTAAGGAGAATAAGGAGAATTAAGTAAGTCCAAATTGGTTAAGGAAAATTAAGGAAACATCAGTCATATTACTTGTGTGCCTGAACTTTCCTGAACACACCACTTCATAGTATTTTGCTTATAACTCATTAGGATCTTAACTAAAAAATGTCATGAGACTATGGAAAGACTACCATTCACAAGGGCTACAACTTTGATTTTCATCGGAAAGATTCCCACGGTCTACCCTAGTCATTCCTTATCATGGTCCTTAATCAAAATCCTAGTCCCTAATAAGCAAAAACTCGAATTTTCATCAAGTCTTTCTTTACTATTGGTATTCCTGTTGGTATTCTTAGTCTTAATAAGCAAACATCAGTCATATTACTTGTGTGCCTGAACTTTCTTGAACACACCACTTTGTAGTATTTTGCTTATAACTCATTAGGATCTTAACCAAAAAATGTCATGAGACTATGGAAAGACTACCCTTGACAAGGGCTATAACTTTGATTTTCTTCGAAAAAATTCATAAGGTCTACCATAGTCACTCCTTATCAAAATCCTAATGGTAGACTATCGTATTAGACGATAAAGTATCGTATTTTATTCTAAGTCCAACAGATATGGCATATATATTAGTTGCTGCCTTCACAAATACAAGGTCATTTAGTCTAGTGGTAAGTGATGCTCAAAATTGTGTGAACTAATCAGGTGATCTCAGCTGGATAGTGCATGGTCGAGAGTTCAAACCGAGTCAGTGGCAGAAAATAAAGTGGTGAAATTAAGTAATCATTTTTCTTGATCTCCTCACACTTTCCGACTGCCTTATTCTCCTTAAACCACCTTTAAAATTAAAATAAGGAGGTTTCGAGGAAAGCTCCTTAGTTTAAGGCAATGGATCTCCTTATTCTAAGGAAGATTTAAGTGTGAATTAAGGTGAATAAGGACAAATAAGGAGCAAATAAGGAACAATAAGGAACACCATAATTTCCTGATGTAGCCCAAAGCTTCACTACATGCAGCTATGGGTACACATGTGCAGCTATGGGTACACATGTGCTACAAGTAACAACTGGCAGCTACAGGTTGCACTTGCGTAACACTACCATCTACAGACTATTTATGACAGACACCAAAAATCTCGCTATCAATGAACTCGTTTAATCACTTAGGTCTACATAATAAGACAGGGCAGGTGACTTAGGTGCGAAAGGGTGGAGCATCAAATCTGTCAGCGAGCTTCTCGATCCACTCAGCAGACACGTTCAGGATACCGTTGGCGTCGATGTCGAAGGTGACATCAATCTCAGCGGTCCCAATACCAAGCGACATCGAGAAGCACGAGGTCCTGTGTCTTCTCGGAAGTGTCACCAATGGAAAGGATGGCGGCTTGAACGGCGCGTTCAGGGTTGATGCTCTAGGTGGGCTCCTTGACATTGAAGAAGTCAGGCATGAGCCTGACGATACGGGGGATAAAAGTCGAACCGCCAACAAGGAAATTTCACGCACGTTCGACTTGTCGATCTTTGAAGGTACAGGTTACCCACCCGTGCAGATCCCTAGGGAGGGAGAACAGGGCTGTGGTTTGGTTTGGCGTTCAGAGAATTTGCCAGAGAACCGGACGCGGCAGCACTACCACAGGTGGCGAGAACTACAAATGTAGTATTGGCATCCTTCAGAACTGGTTACAGTCTGCCGGGAGGAACTTGTTGAAATCGAAGGCGAAATTTAATTCCCACAGGTCATGTGATGTTGAAGTTCAAGTCGCAAATATTTCAAACTCAGAGTAAAACAACAACCTGAACTTGTACCACGTCGCAGCGGACATGTCAAGCCTTGCTGACCGAAGATGTATTCATTGTCCTCCGTCGACGGCTAATTCATTGACAGAACATGAGTATTTGATCCTCCATCAAGCTCGAGTATCGCTGACCGACAGAATGTGAGTTATTAATCCTGCATAGAGTTGAGACATTGCTCATCAACACTAAGCCTGCTGTTAACAAACTGTTTGTGGTCCAGGTCCATTCCTTCTACACCCAACATCAAGATTCGTGATTTCAAGCATACCTCGGCAATCTCAGTATCACTGGCGCTCTTCTCGACAGTGGTAAACAGTGAGTCTTTACACGTGTGAATTACTTTGATTCTCACCCTCCATCCAGGAAGTTGAAATACTGGCGCTGGTCTGGCTAGTGTGCATAAAGCACTTGCACACTATTGGAGCTTGACTTTGTGGACGAGGACTAGATATATTTAGCATAGTTGCAATTCGTGCTGTTATTTCATGTATACCAATAAGATGCTAATTTTTTTTCTTGTCGTTTTTGCCACTAAATACCATAGATTTTCATCTATGTAATGTAGTAGTGTGTAGCTCGTAAAAGCCAACTACAGTACCGTGCCATTGCACCCTGTAGCAGCCTGTAGCGTGCTACGACCAGCTACAGGTGGCTACTATAGCGCTATATAGCATGGCACGTGGCTATATAGCTGCATATAGGCGGAACTTGACACATATCACTACAGGTACTACAGCGACTATATAGCACCCTGTAGTCATAAGTAGTCATACGAGTTTTTGCTGATGAATGCCCACACTGCAACAAAAATTTTCAGACACAGGTAGTGTTTTAAAGTCTGGTTGCAGGACCAAAAAAAAGACTGCAACCGGACTGAAACCGGACCGAAAAAGACCGGACCTCAGTTGCCAGTTGCCTCAGATCCAGGAAAGTCCAGTTGCAGTTGCCTAACTTTGCAAAAAATGAAAGACCGGTAAAAAACCGGTCTCAACCGGTCCATTGTGGGACCGGTTGCCTATATATGGGTAGTACTCATTTAGGCGATTCTATTGGTGGTCTGATCTTCAAAATTGGTTGAGATTTGGGAAAGTTACAAGCATTTTAAGAATGGCTCGTATAAATCTGTGGGGCATGTTTTTAGGCTTGTTGGCACTGAACCAGGGATTGATTTCCAAGCTTAAAAACCTTTACCAGTGTGTTCGTAGACCTCAAAAATGGTATGGAACATCAAATTTAGATAACTCTTGATGATTATCATGCTCCAAGACTAGCACAAAGATCAGACGTGTTAGAACGGCAAGTCAAAATCAGTCAAAATCACCGATTGGCTCATAATGTACCCAAAACTTGAGTGCTTGACAAGATATGAGTAGCTATAGACTTGCCTAGACTAGGACTACAATTACCATTGAGACACCTAAGCCTTACAACAACTTTTATTTTTCAAAGACGAGCCTGATAACGATTTTTTGCCAAGCTTATATCTTGCTTATATCTTACTCTATTGACAAGATAAGACTAGCTATAGTGTTGCCTTGACTAGCAGCACATATTTCGTCAAGACACCTAAGCCTTATAACAACTTTTATTTTTCAAAGACAAGCCTGATAACGATTTTTTGTTAAGCTTATATCAATCTTATATCTTACCCTATTGAAAAGTTAAGACTAGCTATACAATTGCCTTGACTAGCAGCACATATTTCGTCAAGAAACTTAAGCATAGTAATGACATTTCATATTTGACTCACATGCAGGGCGGAGTTTGGGAACCCTTTTTATAATGCTCATATCTTGCTCAGATCTTAACCGTTTACTACAAAAATTAGACCGTTGGAATCGTGGGAAGGAGTATAACCGGTTGTAGGACTGCAAGAGACTGAAAATATCGGTCTTTTGAGGTCCAGTCCAAGGTTGCCTGATATTGTGGGAATCAGGCAACCGGTCCTGGTCCGGTTGCCTCCAAATAAGGCAAAAGACCGGACCCAACCGGACTTTTAAACTCTAGACACAGGGCTTCAAAAAGCATGAAACCAGCTGCAAGAAGCACATGGACATTGAGAAGGAACAAGAGGCCTTTGCTCTTGAACACGAGCAAGATCAAAGGAGAGGTGAGTTCTCTCCTACTCAATTTTTATTTTCACTGACAATTAGAGGTTCTAATAGCTCACCGGCAGGCATATATGGGAATCAGGCATCCCAGTGCTGGCCCGTCATCTCGATTGATCAACAATATTAATGTTCCCTCCACAAGTGGAGATCAGGAACTGATCGTTCCTTCAGGTGTGTTTCTGACTTTTGACTTTTGTTCCCATGCATCTCTGAATCTAACATCAATTATCGTAGTCGATTCAGACCCTCCGCTTGATTTCGAAACTTTGGGCAATATCAACTTCGGGGGTGCCATTGGCGATAGCCCAGGTCAGCATGGTATTTATTTATTTATTTATTTATGTTAACTGATTTATCTTTCCGCATAGTTAATAGCCGATTAGGCTCTGTCAAACCTCTGCCTGCAATATCTGCTCAACGGCCCCTGGAATTCAAAACAGAATACCACCCTTCTGCTGATTGCGAGCCTCTCCATCAAGCATTCAATGAATTTGGCATTAACACCCATCCTGAAGAACAGCTTCCCATTAATGAAGAGCCTTGGCGTCCTTTCGTTTCACATGGCAATTTTGAGTTCGCTGAAATCGCACTGGATGCTGCACTCAACAAGTCCCAGATCAATGGGCTCCTTGCTCTCATTAGTTGCATCTCGAGAGGGGAGACCCAGATGATGCTCAAGAATGATGCTGATCTCTGCAAGGCTTGGGAACATGTGACTGATCAGGTGACACCGGTAGGTCACTAATAAATCTGACAAAAGATATTATAAATATGTCTAGTTTACAAAACACACCATCACTGTCCCATATAAATGAGAAGAACAAATGTATGAGACCCACGCACTCCCTCTTTGGGAGTGGGCTCTCGATTTACCAGATACCCCAGTGCTCGCTCCGCATTTTGTGTGGGATGCACAATGTGTGTACAAGCATAATGGAACAGAGTTTGAGCGTTTCTACAATGAGCCCTGGACAGGTGATCAATGGTGAGATGTCCAAGTACGTAAATTTACTTTGTATCTGAATCTGTATTGCTGGTCTGCTGCATGCACTGACATCAGTTTTCTTCCTTCTATCATTATATCAGTCTTGCCTTCCACATGGTCTCAAAGCGGCCCCATTTTGTTTCATCTTGTATGCAGACAAAACGAGACTGTCATCCCATGGCACAGTCAAGGCATATCCTGTCGTAGTGCGATGTGTGAACTTGCCGGTAGCCATACAGAACAGTGATGGCATCAGTGGTGGTCGTGTTGTAGGGTGGTTGCCCATCGTACATCAACACTTACGAAACTTTAGTTACTACTATTGTGAATCTGATGGAATGATTGCAGGTCTCTAAAGATGCAGATGAGGAAGGCAAACCGGGGTTTGTAAACTTCAAGCATGTTGTATGGCACAAGTCATTCCAGAAACTCTTGGAAATAGTTGCGCATTACTCGAAGACTGGTTATTCACATCAATGCTTTGATAAGATTACACACTGGCTTTTTCCCATTCTGCTGATCCTTTCTGCTGATTATAAAGAGCAGTATCTTTTAAAGTTCTCTGTACTAATATACATGAGCCTGGTCTGATAGTTTATTCATAGATGTATGATGTCACTTATCCGCAGTCAAAATTGCAAATGTTCTTGCCCTGTGTGCATCATGCCACTTGAGGAGCTTCACGATCTGTCCAAGACATTTGCGCTCAGATCAATGCAAGATGTGATCAAAGCACTCAACATTTACAAGATCAGCAAAGGTTGGGGTGAAGCACTACTCAAGGTGTTAGGATTATGTGCTGTTGTGATAAGCTACAATTTCAGTTATTGTCTTGTCTCCCCTCTCCATGTTTCACTCAGCTCAATTCTAATGGTTCGCGCCACTGCTCACTCATTGGGTGGACGAGTCTGGAGCTGGCCACTAACTACTGTGTCACATTTGGACACTGGGGCTTGCTGGCAACCCCATTAAACCCTTTCCTCAGTTTCTTCCCCCCCCCCCCCTCTTCACATCTCATTACTCCCTACAAGCACCGCTGTACCTGGCATGGTTAACCAGCCCTCTGTGGCATCTCTCATCTATTCGTTTGATCGGTTACAGTATGTTGCATGGTATCAGGCCATGATCGCAGGATGAGTCTGGCCACCAACCACAATGCCACATTCGCACTGGCAACCCTATTATACCACCCTTTCCTCAGTTTCCCCCCCTCCTTCATATCTCATTACTCCCTACAAGCACCACTGCACCTAGCCCTCTGTGACATCTCTCGTCTATTCATTTGATCAGTATGCTGCTCAGTATCAGGCCACTATCGCAGGATGACCAGCCACAACATCACATTCGCACTGGCAACCCAATTATACCACCATTTCCTCAGTTTCCCCCCCCCCCCCCCCCCCCCTCATATCTCATTTCTCCCTACAAGCGCCACTGCACCTGGTATGGTTACCAGCCCTCTTTGGCTTCTCTCATCTATTTGTTTGATCGGTATGCTGCAGCTGCACAATTGCAGGACGAGTTTGGCCACCAACCACAATGTCACATTCGCACACTTGGGCTTGCTGGCAACTCTATTATGCCGCCCTTTCCTCAGGTCCTACCCATGCACACCCTTTCTTTCTGTCTTTCTTTTTTATTCTTCATATACTTTCTAATACAAATACTGATTGTTATTTATCTCTCACTAGAATATCTTCTGGCTCATTGCCTACTCCAACCCTCACGAAGCCATTAGCTTTGACCGCCTACATGCCCTTTATCTGGGCATGTGGAAACCATCATCCACATCACATTCAGCGATGGCAACAAGATGCAAGACCTATCTAAAGTTGGTATTGCGAGACTTTGGACTTATAATTTCAACCTCTATACTAATGACTGACCAACAGCAAACCTTTTATTCAGCATTGAACATATTGACCCACAGGGCTAGCCCAGAAGGGTTTCAGCTCCTTTGTCTCATCGGTAGCTATCTGCAATTGGATAGCAACATTGGTCTCAATGTGCATACAACAAGCACACTGGCAGCGCTCGATGCCAAACTACTTGTTTTCAATGCTGCGCTTAAGGTAAGCTTTTCGATCACACCAATAATCACATCTTAAATCACCCATTCTAGGACTATGTTGAATGCGCTTTGATGTCCCCGATCGAGGATCTAAAATTCAATTGGGACTTTCTGAAAACACACCTTTGGAAGCATGTGACCCGAGACATCCAAATGAAGGGCGCAGTGTGCAATTACAGCACATATCTGAATGAAAAGCCTCATGGCACGCTGAAAGAGGCCTATGAGCGCCAGTCAAATGGTAAGAATGTCACTGACCAGGTGTGTTTTCATTCTGTGATGCCTTATATGTATCACTCACGCAGGGACTAATATCTGAATCATTTTCATAGATACCGCATATCAACCAGCACAAATATGCAGTCAAACTGTTGAGACTGCATGTGGGCACACTTGATGAACAGTGCAGTTTGCCAGATGATGAAGCTGAAGCTGAAGCAAGACCCAACATTTTTGAGGGACATGTCAAGCTGGGTTCACCACAGCCACCTGTATCAATCCAGGACATCGAGAATAGTCACAGCCAAGGGAATCACATGTTTCGAGGCTTTCATCGCAAGTTTTCTTATTTCATCAATACTTCATTGCCTGGGTACAGATACCAACTGTAAGGATGGGTTACTATACCAGCCAATTTTCAGGTGCATTGATATTGTTTCACTCGTTGTCTCACACTGATTTACACGTTTCAGATTCAAGAACATCAGTATCTTAGGGTGAACTACAAGTCAGTTGTTGACTGGCGACAAACAACCAACTACCTTCGATGCAACCCACACTTCCATGGGCACCTGCACTATGATTGTGCGCTTATCCAGCTCACGCAGGACATATCTGTTTTCATTCAGCTCATTCTAATGTTCAAATGTCAACTACCCGATGTCAGTTCCTTTGAGTTGGCGCTAGTTCAGCCATTGACTGCTGGCGTCATTGGGGCTCCTCGCCGGATAGATCGTGATTTCCAGCTCACTCGCATCAAAGCTGTCCCAAGGGAAAGTTTGATATTCATTCCACTTCGTTCTTTCATCCACGGTGCTATGTTATACCCCGATCCTACACATCAAGGTGAATTCATTGTCATCGACCATATCGACAGTGATATGTTTATGTGCATGAAGACGCGGGCACACTATCAGTAATCACCACTACCTGGAAGCCATCACTTCAACTTCTTTCTTGCTCTCAATGTTCTCCTACCATGTGCATAGCACGTAATAAACAAATTCATGCCTTCCACTCAAAGTACTGTCCTTCTTAAGCTATATTACTGACAACATATTTGTAACAGTGTTTTTACTAATTATCAATTCCAAACCCCACCAATATCAGGGTGAGTTTAAATTTTATTCAAGTTGGTCATCGGCATAGACAGTATTACTAAACTACCTGCAGGTTTAATTACATCTCAACATCGCCAAGGCTGAACTAGATACACTGCAGAGTCACATTGCAACACAACTGACCACCATGCCCCATCGACACCTGCGCTGGGTGGCCTTTACCTTATATACCGTAGGATTCAGGCAAGTGTTGTGTCTTATCTGACTTTCTCCTTCACTCAGCCTTGCTCGTATCTCAATTCCACAGTCATGCCTCCAGCTGAAGACTCCGATGATTTCATGGCGGCACTTGATGCTGCAGAGGACACAGACTCTGAGTCTAACAATGATGAGCGCGACTCTGATTCTGACACAGGGAACGATCTTAGGAGCCTGAGGATGATATTGGCAGTTCCTCAGCCAGATGCACCTATGCATGAAGTTCGTAAGGTAAGTGTACTTACGCTCTTTTCACTCGTGCACTTGATTTGACAGGCTCTCAAAGTAGCACAACAAGCGTACACCAATGTGCGGTCTGAGTTGCGGGTTCTCAGGAAGGAATATGCTACACTCCAGGCTGCCATTCCTGCCCATAGGCACAATCAAGTGCTCAAGAAGACATCTGCCATTGACAGCGACATCAGCCATGCAGGCAAGATGTACACAATGCTCAACTACTTCTAGATTATAAACCGCCTCTTTCCAACAACCCCACAGCCAAACATTGATCCACACAGCAATTCGTGCTGGTCCTCACCTGATGTGAAGCTCAAAGGTGCCATGGCTGAGCTATACCTCTGTGTACCCAAGACTCTGCACAAGGCGATGGAAACTTACACACAGTTTGGACCATTGGTAAGTTAGATTCATCAATATGTTGTACCATGGTTTACATGGGCTTTATTAGTTTCACACCGCAGTTAGCTCTGAAAGATCAAACATCCTGCACGTCATCAAGGATTGTGCCGGTTTGATCTTCTCTAGTTTGAAGCTCAATCCCACCATTTTTACTGACAAGCCCTCTAAAAAGAAAGAAAACAAGCAACTCCTTGCGCTTCTCAAGAAGAACGGAGAAGGAGAGTATACATGTCTGGCACCCATATTATTCAAGGACCCCGGGGAAATTGTTCCTGATGACTTTCCCAAGTCACCCGTCCTTGTCAAAGTAAGTTGGTTGCTGTCTGATTGGTATATGAGCACAGATTCAGTTCATGCAGATTATTTGTGTTGAAATCTTTGGGAAGGCTGTGCTCTCTGGAAAGACCAAGGGGCATCCAAAGGCCAGGGGCCAGCGCTGGGCCACACAGTGCATGACAGAAGGTTTGATTGTGGCCGCTGCGATCTTGGTGAGTGCACCATTCTTTAACTCAAAGACTTGCCTTCATGTTTACTCATCCATTCTGAATCTCAGGTGCGTTTCTTATTGTCACACAATCATGAACTTATGGCGACTGGACCGGCCACGAAGGTTGAGTACCAGCGGGATTTTGACTTTTACCTCGAACAATTATTCAAATGCAGCTCGTGGGCAATCAGCATCATGGACTACTACAACAAGGAGGTATTTGGGACTAGTTCAGAGCCAGCTAGCACATCAGCTGCACTATCCTCCGTCTCTCAATCTCACACTTGAGAGGATGACTTCCTGCAACAGTTAGATTCAGAAGCTCCTGCTCTTGCACCACCACCTGCTCCCATTTGCATTCCACAACACGCTCCCGCTCCTGCTCGTGCTCTCGCACCACCACCTGCTCCTGTTTCCATACCACGATATGCTCCCACTCCCACTCTGGCTCCCACACCATCTATTTCCGCATCATGACAGTCATTGACACCTATTTCTTCACAACTTACCTATGTTTCTGCACCTCTTGAGAGTTATACTGATAATATGGTCAACATCGTCTCCAACTATCATTTTACTGCAAAGTCCATTAGTCAGGGAGGGGCCACCTCTGCCTCCACCACCATTGACACTCAGCCAGCTGTCACTCCAGGACAGCACCACATCCAAGGGCTGCAGAGTGCCAGCAGCTGCTCACAAACGTCACACTGCTATTCAGCAAGCTCAACTCGCAATAGACTCAGATGCGGCCCCTCCTCCAGCCGCCAAATGTGTCACACGTGGTGGCAGCAGAGCTATCAAGAAGACAGCAGGAAAGTAATAGATTGTCTAATCTATTGCTGTAATACATTGACGACGAGGGATAGAGTTTTAGAGATACATTGTTTGCTATGATTTCTAGTCTACGAAATATCAATTCCACGATACTGCATTTTTTTTCTCGCACAATTTTCATTGCCTTACTACGTATACTACACTATTGACACATATTGCAGTAACATATCTCCGTATTATACGAGTGAACAGACGTGCATAATATCCCGTATGATACGGGCCAGCGGACCATGGGCCGAAGTTAGATATATCCTCAATTATGACGGATGGGCCGGGCATGTTATTATTCCCGATAGAGATGGGTGGGCCCATGTAGGGAATATGTAGAGTAGATGAGTGGGCTGATGGACATGAATATTCAATAGACGGATGGGCTGAGGTAGTGGGATATTATGTAGATGGGTTTACCAAGGTAGATGTGTATCAAATAGCCGGGTATGTCCTCGATTATGATGGATGGGCCGGGCGTGTTATTATTCCCGATGGAGACAGGTGGGCCCATGTAGGGAATATGTAGAGTAGATGAGTGGGCCGATGGACATGAATATTCAATAGACGGATGGGCCAAGGTAGTGGGATATTATGTAGATGGGTATCAAATAGCCGGGTATGTCAAGGGTGCTTGTTATCAAATAGACGGGTGGGCCCAGATATATATCATATTAGATGGGTGGGCCGACGAATTAAGATTATTTTGTAGACGGGTGGGCCGACATATTGGTACCATTTTTTAGACGGGTGGGCCGAGGGAGTGGTGAAATATTTATTGGATATACGGGTGGGCCGAGGGAGCTGTAAAGTATTTATTATGTATACGGGTGGGCCGAAAGTAGTCATATATTGGATATATGGGTAGGCCGAGGGCGAGGTGAATTATTTATTAGATAGACAGGTGGGCCGACATAGGGAATATTAGATAGACAGGTGGGCCATGTTCGTGAGTCGCTACCTGCTAACAACTTCGGGTGTCATTTTTTCCTCCCCATAACTGCTCACCAGAAATTCTGAGATGGAGAATAAAGATAAATTTGATAAATACCTCATCCAAACACTGGTCATGACATGGGGTATATAATATAGGGGTGGGCCGAGGGAGCTGTAAAGTATTTATGATGTATATGGGTGGGCCAAAGGTAGTCAGACTGCGCTTCGGCCAGATACCCGTCGGATACACTACAGTATATAAACCCTTTGTAACCTGTAGTATTTCCTGAGTTTGAATATTAACTTAGACTCTGTTCAATCCTCGTGTTCTCTCGGCTCTTAGGATTATTATCCTAGTCCGATCCTCCGAGCCTCGGGATTATATCCCTAAGGCTAAATACCTCCGCCTCTACCTTCGGGTAGTCTTCCCTCTTTCGTCCGGCCCATCCATACCCCTCGGCCGATGATATCTACCCCCCCCCCCCCCCCCCCGTAAATTAGGGGCACGTACTCGGGTAAAGAGCGCAGCACACGAGCTGAAGCTAAGCCCCTCCGGTCCGACCCGTTGAACACGGTCTTAACAATATGGGTAGACCGAGGGTGAGGTGAATGATTTATTACATAGACAGGTGGGTGTCATATTCCGTACCTGAAGCTTCTCGTCCGGTCCGGTCCGTCCGTTCTCTCGGTTCCATTCTAGAATTCATTTCCCCGTGTCCCCATTTGTATATGCTTCTTGATGCCCCTATACGCCCGGATCCTTCTGACAGTTAATATCCGGGTTCATTCTGATCCGTCCGTTAGTCTATTCATTTTCCTTTCATTTAACTTGTCCCCCCTGTTTCATTTAATCTCCGGCTCCATTCTCGATCGTCCGCAGCAGTTCATATCCGTTAGTACATTTTCTACATAGCCCTCTGATCCGAAGACTGCGCTTCGGCCGGAAACCCGTCGGATACACTACAGTATATAAACCCTTTGTAACCCGTAGTATTTCCTCAGTTCGAATATTAACTTAGACTCTGTTCAAACCTCGTGTCCTCTCGGCTCTTGGGATTATTACCCTAGTCCGATCCTCCGAGCCTCGGGATTATATCCCTAAGGCTAAATACCTCCGCCTCTACCTTCGGGTAGTCTGTACCTTGTTAGTTTCTACCCGGACGAAGTCTCGGGTAGTCTTCTCTCTCTCGTCCGGCCCGTCTATACCCTTCGGCCGACGATATCCAAACCCCCTGTAAATTAGGGGCACGTACTCGGGTAAAGAGCGCAGCGCACGAGCTGAAGCTAAGCCCCTCCGGTCCGACCCGTTGAACACGGTCTTAACAGTATATTCGAACTCACACTTTACCGAGTATACTTATCATCATGGCTCCCACCCAGACAACCAGAACCAACCTCGCCGCGGCCGGTTTTCTAGCCAGCTCACGTAACGCTGCGTCCGACGCACAGAACTTTACCGGCTTCACTCGTCGTCGTACGAGCGTACTAAGAACCCCCACGGACAGCGTTTCGCAAATCATAAACCGCCCGCACCCAGAAACTCCTACTCGCCCGACAACCCCCGGACCATCAGACCCGGAAGGGCCTGACGACGGTGGTGATTCAGATCCGCCGGGCGATGATGGGGATGACCCATTTGGTGGGCCCCCAGGTCACGAAGACGATGGGCTAACCCCCGCTGACAGAATCTTCCTCCGCTTCTCTCAAGCCATTGAGAACCTTGCCCGCACTACGCGGAAATCCCCATCCGAAGACTCCAAAGTCAAGGTTCGGGAACCCGATACTTTTGACGGGTCCGAACCTCGCAAACTCCGCGCATTCTTCGTCCAATGCGAACTCAACTTCCAGAACAAGGTCCGCTCTTTCCGCACGGACCGGGCTAAAGTCAACTTCGCCCAGTCCTACTTGAAGGGCATGGCCCTGGAGTATTTTGAGCCTGACCTCCTGTCCGGTGCAACTAATGACTGCCCGGACTGGATGGATGACTATGCTGAGTTCATGCTAGAACTCCAGACCAACTTCGGCCCCCATGACCCGGTCGGGGATGCAGAAATGCAACTCGAACAACTCGTTATGCGCGACGGACAGCGCATTAATAAATATGTAGTAGAGTTTCAACGACTTGCTTCCCAGGTCCGAGGTTGGGGCGACGGAGCATTACGCCGTCAGTTCTATAACGGACTTCCGGCCTGCATCAAGGACGAGATTTGTCGTCAGGGTAAACCCGTGACCCTCGCCGAGTTCAGATCCCTATCCCAGTCCATCGACGCCCGATACTGGGAACGCAAGGGCGAGACCTCCCGCGAGGTTAAACCATCCACATCCGCGCCTCCAACAAAACCATACGTACCTCCTCCCCGATCCTTCGCACCCGCTACTGACCGGACAACCCCTTCCGGAAGTAAACCCTCCAAGCCCTCCACCTCCTCCTCACAGCAACCGGACTTGTCCTCAAAATTAGGCAAGGACGGTAAACTGACATCCGAGGAGCGCCAGAGGCGCATGGACATGAGGCTCTGCCTTTTCTGCGGTGGACCCGGCCATACGGCCCGGGACTGCTCCAAATCGACCTCACGCGCTGCCAAAGGCTGTGCAACTACAGTGGCCCCGGATGCTATTCCCGAGGCCCCTGTTGAGGCAAAAAACTAGTCCGTGACCCTCCTGACTCCGCGCGGGACGAGGGTCGCGTTGACTCAACCCGCGCACTGGAGTTACGACTCAACGCTGTCGCACTCACGAACCCATCATCACTCCGTCCATCCGTATCCATATCCGCATATCCGAACATTGCCGCTTTTCCGGCCTTAATAGATTGCGGGTCTTCGCATTGTTTTATTGAAACCAGCTTCGTCCGTAAGCACGGACTTAGTACCTATGCCATTCCTCCACTCTCGCTTCATCTTTTTGACGGTACTTCTAATGCTACTATTACTGAAGCTATAGATCTACCAATCCGATTCACATCTGGTGTAGTTACCTCCGATACATTTTATGTAACTCCGTTGGATTCATCCTGTTTGATCGTTCTTGGATATAGCTGGCTCTCCCGACACAATCCGTTGATTGACTGGGTTAAGGGCAGCATCGAGTTCCGTACGATTCCACATGGAATGCCAACACCTCCTCCGACGTCACCATCTCCGGTTCATCCGGATATATCTCTACCAACTACCCCGGACCCATCTACTGATAAAACCGCGCCCCATATATCTCTTGTCAATGCAGTAGCCTTTTGTCGGGCCTGCAAACTAGAGGGGGCGGTCCAGTTCAGCATCTACCTCCGTCCGACCGGCGTTGATTTGCGCTCCGCATCACTCTCCTCGGATCCCCCAAACATGTCCGGGATCCCCGAGGAATATCATGAGTTCGCGGACGTTTTCGACAAAGGCAAAGCCAGCCAACTTCCTCCTCACCGGCCATACGACCTAAAGATCGATTTAGAGGACGGCTCTGCCCCACCCATCGGTACCATATATTCCCTTTCCCCGGTTGAGCTGGTAGCTCTCCGCAAGTTCCTTGATGAGAACATTGCAACCGGTCTCCTCCGCTCCTCCTCCTCCCCGCACGGAGCTCCGGTCCTTTTTGTCAAGAAGAAGGACAGATCACTTCGGCTCTGTGTGGATTTCCGAGGCCTCAAACAAAATCACGAAGAAAGACCGCTACCCACTTCCCCTCATAGCCGACCTCCTAGACTCTCCGAGCCGTGCAAAGGTCTACACCAAAATCGACTTGCGCTCGGCTTATCACCTTGTCCGCATGGCGGAAGGTGATGAGTGGAAAACCGCGTTCCGGACCCGTTACGGGTCCTACGAGTGGTTGGTTATGCCCGAGGGACTCACTAATGCCCCGGCGGCTTTCCAACGTTTTGTCAACACTATCTTTGCCGACCTACTGGATGTATATGTCATCGTATATCTTGACGACATCCTTATCTATTCTCACGACCTCGCATCCCACAAACAACATGTCCTTGAAGTCCTTCGTCGGCTCCGTAAGCATCGCCTATATGCAAAACCGGAGAAGTGCGAATTCCACTCCGACTCGGTTGAATACCTCGGCTACCTACTTTCCCCTACCGGCCTGACCATGTCGTCCGAGAAGATCCAATCCATCATCGACTGGCCCGAGCCCCGGAAGGTGAAGGACATTCAGTCCTTCCTCGGGTTTGCCAATTTCTACCGACGGTTTATCTTTAATTACTCGGACATTGTTGTACCTCTCACCCGGCTGACTCGGAAAGATGCCATGGGATTTCTCTGATAAATGCCGGACGGCCTTCACCACCCTCAAAACCCGCCTTTACGTCGGCCCCGGTGCTCACGCACTGGATGCCCGATGTCCCAATTGTTGTGGAGACAGATGCCTCGGACTATGCCATCGCTGGAATCCTTTCTATTGTTTGCCCGGACACAGAACTTCGTCCGGTTGCATTCTATTCCAGGACATTAACGGCTCCCGAGCTCAATATGATACCCACGACAAAGAACTCCTCGCCATCTACGAAGCATTCCGGTCCTGGCGCCATTATCTTGAAGGCTCGGCCGAGCCAATTGATGTTGTCACGGACCACAAAAACCTTGAATACTTCGCTACAACCAAACTCCTTTCTCGCCAGCAAGCTCGCTGGTCAGAATTCCTTCATCAATTCAACCTCATCATTCGTTTTCGGCCAGGAAAACTCGGTGCTAAGCCCGACTCCCTAACTCGTCGTTGGGACGTCTACCCCAAAGAGGGGGATAAGGACTACGCTCGAGTTAACCCTCACAACTTCCGGCCCGTATTTGCCACGGAGCAACTCGCTTCGTCCCTACGAGCATCCGACCTAGCAATCCCAGTACTACGCGCATCAGTATTAATGGATGTTGAACAACTCCATACGGATATCCTATCCGCCCTTCCGGACGACCCTATCGCTTCAACTCATCTCCCGAACCCGTCGGACCCGAGATGGACAGTGGACGACAATGGGTTCCTCTGTTGCGATAACCGCATATTTGTTCCCGAATCCAACGACCTCCGTTTACGGGTCCTACGGAATACCCATGACCACCCCCTATCCGGTCACTTCGGTCAGAACCGGACCCTAGAGCTAATCCGTCGGGAGTATACTTGGCCGGGAGTACGTGCCTATGTCAAGGATTATGTTAAGTCCTGCACTACGTGCTCTCGGGCTAAAGTCCCTAGACATAAACCCTACGGCCTACTCAAACAACTCCCCATCCCCGAGAAACCCTGGAACTCTATTTCCATGGACTTTATAGAACAACTCCCGTCCTCGGCCGACTTCACGGCCATATTGGTCGTCATAGACCGCTTATCTAAACAAGCCATATTCATCCCTACTTTCGATACAATCACCTCCCCGGATCTCGCACGACTTTTCCTGTTACATGTATTCTCCAAGCACGGAGTCCCGTCCCATGTCACCTCCGACCGAGGCACGGAGTTCGTCTCTCACTTCTTCCGCTCCCTCGGGAAAGCACTGGACATGACCCTGCATTTCACCTCGGGTTATCATCCAGAAGGCGACGGTCAGACCGAGCGCGCCAATCAAACCCTCGAACAATACCTCCGGATCTACTGTAATTACCAGCAAGACAACTGGTCCGAGCTCTTGCCCTTGGCAGAGTTCGCATACAACAATGCCCCTAGTGCTACCACGGGTGTTTTCTCCCTTCTTCGCTAATAAGGGATATCACCCGAACATATCCATACATCCAGAACGAGACCTCTCATCCGCCCGGGCCCGAGAATACGCCATTGACCTCGATGAGCTCCATCAATTCCTTCGGGATGAGATGTCTTATGCGCAGGATCGATATCAAGGCCCGGCCGACGCTAGACGTAAGCCCGCACCGGACCTCCAGGTCGGACAACAAGTCTTCGTCAAAGCCAAGTACTTCCGCTCCACCCGTCCGTCGAAGAAACTATCCGAAAAGAACCTCGGACCCTTCGATATCATCGCCCGCCCGGGCACCCATTCCTTCACAATCCGCCTCCCGGACGCAATGCGATCCGTACATCCCGTCTTCCATGTTTCCCAGCTCGAACCCGCAACCCCGAACACCATCCCTAACCGAATCCAACCACCTCCCCCACCCGTCTCAGTCGACGGGGAACCGGAATACGAGATCTCTGAAATCCTTGATACCAAAATCGACCGAAGAAGACGGACGTGTCAACTCTTTACCTTGGTTAGGTGGGCCGGTTATCAGGGGACGGACGAAGAAACATCGTGGATCCTCGCTACTGAACTTGGAAACGCGTCCGAACTCGTACAAGACTTTCATTCAGCATATCCGGACAAGCCGGGGTCCTATGTTGTACAGTAAAAGACGAAGAAAAAGATACATTGTACATAGGGAAGAAACATCCGGACCATCCGGACCACCCTACTCCTCCATTTCAGCCTCATCTCCGGACCCTTCCTCCTCACCCTCCTCAGTCTCTTCCTCAGTATTCCGGCCCCTTCTCCAACTCCCTCTCCCTCTGGAAAAACATCCTCATCTCAGTCAGAAAGAGGGCCTGGAAGACCCTCTGTTGTTCCAGGAGCCGGCCGATGGCACCCGTGCTACTTTCGGCCGCTTCAACGGTCCTCTCGAGAAGACTGTTGGTCCGGGCCAACTCTGTGACCATGTCATTGACAGCCGCCACCCAGGCCTGGTCGTCATACTCCTGGAATTCCAGCTCCTCGCCGATGATGCTGGGCAAGGGGCCGGGGACGATCTCAACAGATCGTCCGAAGGAACCGGACTCCTCTGACGCCTCTTTGCCTTACCCTTAGGAGACGGAGTCCCCGCAGCACGGGGCCGCTTCTTACCCTTGCCCTTGTCAGTATCCATCCGGGCGGGTGGCGCCCCACCATGGCACTTCATCTTCGCAGTGCGACAGTGGTCACACGCGTTGACCGGCTTCAAAAACATCAGTAAAACTCACATCCGGACGAAAGAAGTCCACTCACCCGGCCCGTGGCAGACACGCCCGAGTAAACGCAGGCCCGCTTCTTATCGGAGCAGGGCTTACAGGGTCGTCCGACGTCCTTGGGTCCGACAGAAACCTATGTCCATCAGACAAAAACATCGGCCGAGAAAATTCGCTACTCACTGCAGGGCCCGGACGAAGCGGACTTCTCAGCAAGCCTCTTCCGGGTCTCCTCTATATCCTTCTTCTTCTGCTCCTCCCTTAATCTCTCCTCCTCCTTCAGCCTCTCCTCCTCCTTCAGTTTCTCCTCCTCCAAACGCTTTCTCTCGGCTTCCATTTCCGCGAGTACTCTTTCTTCCTCCTGGGCCAGCTCTTGCTGCGCTGCGTTTAGCCGGGCCCGGATGGCCGCAAGCCGGGCATTGGTAGCCTGGGTAGAGTCGGATGGGGTCTGGGACATGGTAGTGGAGTTGGTGGGTGGTAAGAATCAAAGGGAATGGCGTCCCATCAAAACCCTCAACCCTTTTATCAAATTTTCAATAAAACCCGGGTCCGTTCTCGCGCTCTTATCATCGGATCGGACAACCGGCCTCGGCCTCATGGGCTCGGCCTTAATGGGGGGATACTGTCATATTCCGTACCTGAAGCTTCTCGTCCGGTCCGGTCCGGTCCGTCCGTTCTCTCGGTTCCATTCTAGAATTCATTTCCCCGTGTCCCCATTTGTATATGCTTCTTGATGCCCCTATACGCCCGGATCCTTCTGACAGTTAATATCCGGGTTCATTCTGATCCGTCCGTTAGTCTATTCATTTTCCTTTCATTTAACTTGTCCCCCCTGTTTCATTTAATCTCCGGCTCCATTCTCGATCGTCCGCAGCAGTTCATATCCGTTAGTACATTTTCTACATAGCCCTCTGATCCGAAGACTGCGCTTCGGCCGGAAACCCGTCGGATACACTACAGTATATAAACCCTTTGTAACCCGTAGTATTTCCTCAGTTCGAATATTAACTTAGACTCTGTTCAAACCTCGTGTCCTCTCGGCTCTTGGGATTATTACCCTAGTCCGATCCTCCGAGCCTCGGGATTATATCCCTAAGGCTAAATACCTCCGCCTCTACCTTCGGGTAGTCTGTACCTTGTTAGTTTCTACCCGGACGAAGTCTCGGGTAGTCTTCTCTCTCTCGTCCGGCCCGTCTATACCCTTCGGCCGACGATATCCAAACCCCCTGTAAATTAGGGGCACGTACTCGGGTAAAGAGCGCAGCGCACGAGCTGAAGCTAAGCCCCTCCGGTCCGACCCGTTGAACACGGTCTTAACAGTGGGCCAACGTAGGGAATATTAGATAGACAGGTGGGCCATGTTCGTGAGTCGCTACCTGCTAACAACTTCGGGTGTCGTTTTTCCTCCCCATAACTGCTCACCAGAAATTCTGAGATGGAGAACAAAGAGAAATTTGATAAATACCTCATCCAAACACTGGTCATGACATGGGGCATATAATATAGACGGGTGGGCCCAGGAGAATGATAATTGTAGACATGATGGAGCCCAGGTAGTTGTATATCATCCAAATCAAAGAAGGTAATAACACAAAGTCATCTAATGATGTCGTATGGCACTGTTCCAGGCCCTGTTCATCAAAGCTTTGAGATGGAAGAGGAAGGTCTTGCAGTATGGCACGGAGATCTGCAAAGGGGTGAAGTGGAAACTCGAGCGGTGTACCGAGTTCCGGGACCTGGGTCTCGACAAACGAATATGTGATATGCATCACACTTCCAATCATCTGGTATTTCATTGAGCAATGGATGATAATAGATCTTTGAAAGCCAACATCATCCAAGCCTACCACATGCCAAATGCCAGGTTCCGACTACCGAAAATCGAGTGAAGTGTACCCGAGATCCGAGCCCCGACTATTGAGTCCCAAACATCGAGAGACAACTCAAAACTCAAAACACAAAATGTGAAAACCATATTTTTACACGTTTTGAGTCCCAAACATCGAGTCCCAACCATCGAGACCCGAAACCCGAGAGTCGAGTTCCGGCTATGGAGTCCTGGGTATCAAAAATCGAGTGAAGTGTACCAAGATCCGGGGCCCGGGTCTCAACAAACGAATATCAGATATCCAACAGACTTCCAATCATGTGGTATTTTGTTGAGCAATAGATGATAATAGATAATAGAACTTTGAAATCTAAGATCATCCAAGGCTCCCTTATCTGATCCTCTCTATCTCCACCCCCTTGAACACCAAAGTGCGGACATCCAGGATTCAGCTTCTGATCTCACAAGATCAATTCAATCATGGATGTTTCTTCCACTTCCGAAGATGAAATAACCATCTTGAACACTTGGGCCCTGGGTGTCACTCATGTGGCATGTGATTATACGGAACAGAAGTTCAATGCAGAGAAGACAGGAGGAGACCCAGTCATACCTTCTCCGAACCTAGACACTGATCTGGTGATGGCTTGTGATCAATTGGTTGATCGGCTCATAAAGGCATATAAAAATCCCAGTGAGTCTTCCTGCAGATTCGGAAAATTCGTTTGATCAGTGAAATTGCTTCATCACAGTTCAGATGCCTATGGATGTTGCAAGATATAGCAAATTGATCTCCCCGAAGGACACAGGACATAATGAAGAGAGAGAGGCGAGGTTGCTGGAGAGGTGTCCTCCTGGCCATGAGGGCACAAAGTTGATCGACATACCCGCGACAATTGTTGATGCATCCGGTGCAATCATCGCATGGTACCTCCCGGACGCCCTGACAGATGCCACCCAGGTGTGTTATATATATTGCTACTGGATGGATATTGAACCTCAAATGGTACCTACAGAAGGAAATTTGGGCGGCCTCAGATTTGCTTTCTCCCATGCTTGGAAAAAGTGTGAAGCTCGATGGGATTTGGCGTACAAATCAAGAGTGGTTCAAACCAAGCTCAGAAAATGATGTCCTGACTCCCGGATGCATCAATCTATCTCCCGCATGGTTCCAACAAATAGCCAACTAAAGACAGGTCATAAAAGTTCAACCCACCTTGCTGTAGTTGTCTCTGAATGTCTATGAATGACTTTATTTGCCTTTTTGACATTTTCGAGTTTTTGACAACTGCACCAAGGGGGAATTGAACTCATGACTTGTGATGCAAGTTAAAAGGTGATCAAGATCACTACACCATAGTCTCTTTTATATATCCCAACCAGAATGTCAATATATACCAATGATTCAAGTCACAACTTATAAGCTACACATTTACTTCAACAAATTTTCGCATTTTTGCTTATTAGATAAGGGTAACCATTAGGATGGGTAATGGTAGACTGTGGGAATTATTTCGAAAAATCAAAGTTGTAGCCTTGTCAAGGGGAGTCTATCCATAGTCTCATGACATCAATAGCATAAGATCCTATTGAGATATAAGCAAAATGCTTGAAAAACATCGGCAAAATTTGACTTTTTTGATTTTTTTTTCAAGTGAGGTGGTGATGAAAGTCATAGCCCTTGTCAAGGAGGGTCTGTCCATAGCCATATCACATCAATAGGATAAGAACTGATCAAGTTATTACTTGAGACATTTTCAAAACAAGCTGATGATTTTCGAGTATTTTGCCTATATCTCACTAGCATTTTATCCTATTGATATTTCGAGATTGTGGATAGACTCCCCTTGACAAGGGCTACAACTTTGATTTTTTTTTGAAACAATTCCCACGGTCTACCATAGTCATATACTGGCACAATATACATCCAAAACCAAAAAGTGCAAAAGGGCAGAAACCAATTTCCTAATCAAGTTAGAATTAGTCAGCCTCCTGTCGAATTAGGATTAGGATTAAGGTTAGAATTAGGGTTTGGATTGTGGTGGGATCAGGATTTGGAGTCAATTTTTCTCTATGCTGCAATATATGTATCTATAAGCATTAGTGGCACTACATGCACTTAAAGCCATTCAGATCCAAAAATTGCAAGAACCAGTTTTCCTGATGTGGGACTACCACTTGTATATCTGACTCCCCACGGGCATCTTCAACTACCCAGATATCACCTCCTGTCAGCAAGCATGATTATCTGGACATCAGATTCTGGACTTGCGCAGAATGGGAAGAATGGTGTGTAATACCAACAGGACTCAGACAGTAGGTAATATGTGGGCCTACACCTTACCTGGAACACCAGAATAGTCAGGCAGTCACTAAAGAGTTACTCAATTCCATTTGCAAGACTATCTGTTGCATCTGGTTCGAGTTCAGGACCAGAGGACTTCTCCCAATGACCTGGAGGAAATTAATCCATTCAAGCAGGTTACTTTTTCACAATATTGTAGAGAACAAACATCCTTTGTTTAGATTCACAGTGGACGGGTGGAAACTAGACCCACCATGCAGTACCTCTTACCCATTGTGGCGGAAGAACCATCTCAATGCTAATGGAGACTACATCAAGCAATCCAAGAAAGCCAAACAAGAGGACAACACTGACAGTGAATTAGACTCTCAGGATAAGAAACAATTACGGCGCCCTGAGTCTGAGTTGGAGGGCACTAAAAAGCACGTGAAAGGTGTTGTATTTTTTTTTTTAAATTTGTGACACATATACTCACACATCTTATCAGTTGAGTCCGCAAACTCTCCTGCTTCCACAACTACGAGCTCTCCGGCCATTATAGGTATGTTACTTTGTCTTTGTTATTCATATACTCACACCTGGAAGCTACCCATGAGGGTAGAAACACTAAGCAGAGATCAAACAGTGATAATGTGTCAAGCATATATGATTGAATGGGAATAAGGGACGATGCCTGATACATGTGTTAGTGTCTGGTATAAGTAGTGTCCGATGCAAACAAATCAGCTGTGATGCAATCAGCTATGATGCAATCTGCCATGATGCAATCAGTATGTGATATGTAAGCCACACTTACACCCTCCCAACCTATGAAGAGTCTTTTTCTTTCTCCCAGACGTCCAACGCCTCGCAGTCCTCTAAGTCACGTCACGGTAACCATTTGTCTTCATCAGCGCCGTATCCAACCCAACGGACCAAGTACTTCCTGCCTCTGCCAACACGTTTCTTGTCGATGATGCGTTCTATGAAGTTTTCTGCTTGTCCGTTTTCCGTAACAACAGGTCCTGGTTGTTGGAGCTTATGATGACGACAACCGCGGGAATCTAATGTTGGAATACCAACTCATTTTCCCTATATATCAGACTCACGCAGACATACTTATCCCCTCAGTCTCTTTCATTGAACTGAGGGGTACGTTGTCTGTTTTATTCCCGCCCGTATTAATACTAACGTGTACCTAGTCTAATCACTGTCTAGGTACACTAATAAAGTCTCTTTCATCGAACTGAGGGTCTAATCACTGTCTAGCTCTAAAAGGTTATGAGCCCTGGTTCTGTTTAATGAGCCAGAACCTCTAGACGTACCAAGACCATAACAAACTCTCTGAGCGGTTATTACACCCTCAGACCATACACCCATGACATTTTAGCAGGTGCTAAACACGCGTTTTCCACCGGCGTGCACAAGTACATATAATCGTACATTACGCTCGGGCCATCAACCCTCCCTTATTGGGAATACTTCCTCAAGTGATCCTCAAGGCGCACTGCGCGTATATATACCTCGACGCCTCGCTTCGGTACACTTGCTCTTTCCCATCATCATGGCCCCTCACACGCGTGCGAGAACCGAACTCGATGGGACCGGTCCCGTACAATCTGGACTAAACGTCCCAGCTACATTAGTTAGCATCAACCCTCCAATAACTCCTGTCACACCACAAGCGAGCACGACAACCACCCATGCGTCATACGGGTATTACCCAACGCACACCTCGTCAGTGGTATCCATCACCGCCTGTCGGCTCTCGAAGACTGATCTCGATAAAATTGAGCTCCTCGATAGGGTGAAGAATAACTGGACCTCCTGGTCGGAACTCATGCTGGAAATTTTCCACATGAACCTCCTTGAGGGATATACCACAGGTACGGTTACGCGTCCAGACACAGCACACGAACCAGTAGTGGCCAGAAACTGGGATTTAAACAACGCTGGAATCGTCACTGCCCTGCGCAACTGTGTGTCTCCTGATGACAAACATGTCCTCGATGGTATCACCAACGCTCATGTAGCCTGGAACACCCTGCGTTCACGCCACCAGAAACTTGGCCCCATCGCGCAGATCTTAAAGATCCAAGAGCTACTCAATGTACGCTACTCTAGAGACACGAACCTCGCTGAAACCAGCCATCGCCTCACAGAGGGTATTTGCGCCATCTTTGACATGGGCATCCCAACACAACAAGTCTTTCTTTCCATCATCATGTTGAACACCCTCACTGGGGACATGTCACACGTCCGTGACCACGTCGCAAGCTCTCTCACCGCCAGCACCTCATCCAACCCATTCACTCCTGACGACATTCGTATTCGCCTTGACATGGAACAACAACTCCTTGACGCTGACAAGCATCGCACATCCACCGACGTCGCGCTCATCACTCAAGGAGGCAGGTCCAAGAACTGTCTCACTTGCAGAGGACCGCCCCACAAAGGCAATTGCTGCTCCCACTGCTCCAAACGTGGGCATGTCATTAGTGAATGTTTCGCTGAAGGAGGAGCTGCGCACAGACGCCGTGATGAGATTCTTGCTGTCAAGCGTGCCACACGAGACAAACACAATAAAACCAACAGTAAGCCAACCCCCGTGTCCACTGCTAAACCTACCTCTACTCGTCGCATGGACTCGTCTGGGCGAGCTTACCTGTTGGATAGTGTCACGGGTGAGGTGTTCTACATAGCCACACCCTCCTTGGAGGAATTCGCGGGTCTCACGCATGACGTGTTGACACCAGCGCATATCCAGGAGCTATCTGATGCCGATCTAGCGGAGTGGGACACAATGTTCCTCGATTGGGAGAACCTGCAGGCGACCGTTGATTGGTGCACCAACAGCCGCGATGTTGAGTTCGCCGGTATCGCAAATGACGCCCTTCAACATCCCAAATACACGCCTGTCAACCTCGAGACCACTCCTTTCTATCTCGACAGCGGGGCCTCAGTCCATATCTCACATGAGCTTTTGGACTTCCACGAGCTCACTTGTCTCCCTCCTCGTGCTGTTCGCGGCACTTTGGTCACCCCATTATAGACACCTCTTAGGTTGATTGTGACCTATAGAGGTTTGTACCTAAGAGGTATGTTTCTGATGGTCTCTCCAATGTTCCATGGTCCTTCCCTATTACTTTTGTGGACCAAAGGAGTATGTATGGTACACAGACCAAAGGCGATTGGGAACATGTCATGGAAAGTACCATAGGGTACTTTGGACCATATATCTTCTATAATAAAATCGCTCGGTCACGTGCACCAGAGACAAACTTGACAGACAAACTCGAAAGACATTCTCATTGGCTGGCTCAATTTTAAATTTTCATCACGTGTGTGACTCGCTGGCCAACCAGATTTTGGCGCTCGGCGTACAACGAACTACAAGCGTAGCGCTACATACAGATTCAGTGCTGCAGCTTATACAGATGACTCAGATGCACACACGTTACAGATGACTCAGATGCATACATGTGCAGCTAATATCAGATCTGCGAGGTATGTGATTACCTTCAGCTAACCTGTGGTCTTCTGAAGTGACTCAAGGCTTCACCAGTTCTACGACAGATATTCTATCTGACACGTCTGCCACCAGTCGACATGCTTTGCAAGAGAATATCATTCTCCAGGTAACGTGATATTCGACTCATTTGTTTACTTATTCTGTTATTACTACCATCCAGCAGCAAGGCATATCTCAGCCACTCTGTGACACCTTGAACAGGCTGTCAAACACCGCTGTTGAGGTGGATAACATCACATTCCTTGGCCGTCCTGTCATTGCATCGACTGGTTCAAGTTCACATGGTGAGTACTAATTTTCCGTCTTCTCACTATAGGCTAAATCATTCTTACACACTGTACATGGCATGGCGCTGCTTCTACAACCCCGACTCCAGGCCGATTGCAGTTGAAATTCAGCTTCTCACAGGTCGACCGCACGCCAGCAAACAAACACTCTTTACTCGACGATAGCTCTGAGGACGGTACACCATCCAAACGTGGTCGCACCTAATTTTGAAGCTGAATGCGAGTGTAATCACGGTTACTGTACATTATTTTCACATTTGCTACTTACCTATACATGTATTTGCTATGCCATGTTTTGAATCTATCGGTGCACCTTTGCTTTTACTCTGAGTCAGACGATAGTCCACCGTGGCAAAGCCACGGGTTACTGCTAGTCTTATGGATTTTCCCAAATATATATGAGTGTCTGGGGTCCACAAACCACCTAATTTTTAATAGTTTGCGGTAGTTTTCTGTTGATTCTGATGGTGAATAGCCTCAAACTACAATGAACCTCTGTGTTATATCTAACATATATAAGCATATAATGGCTAGCTTTGTGGATTCAATCATGTCTTGCTCAGTTTGGTCTATCTCTCGCTGTTCACAGGTATGTAAGGCTGACAGAGAGTTCAAAGGGGATCAGGAACAGCTCGATGTAGTTTTGAGGGTGCGGGTACGAGTCCAGAGTACCTGTTACCCAATGTCTCTCTTGCATGGCACTAGATTACTTGACAATTCCAGGTAAGTTGTTTAATGTGTTTAATGTGGCTTTGCTGCAATGTCTGTTGATGTTGAGCATATTTTCTGTCGTGGATGGCTCTGCGTTCAAGAATTTCGGCACAAATGACATGAGCTTTTCTTTGCCTTGGAAGTTGGAGGCTCCTCAGTCTGGTGAACAACAAGGATGTTACACCGTGACATGTAAGCCTGACCTTGAAGGAGAAGAGCGGGAGTTGGATGAGGGTTGGGATGATATTAATGTATAGTTTATGCATGTCTAGTAGCAAAATTTGTATACCTGTGGGTATACCCCTCATGGGTACCGTACCCCACTGTACCCATGTGAAGACCTGTACCTGCTCAAACCTATGCAAAGACCTGTACCCACTATTACCCTTTGCTCAGTCATGATATAGGGAAGACCACAAAGGGAAACAAGGTGTGACCACACAAGTTTATGGGACGGACCATATGATATTTAGGGTGGACCACAATGACATTATAGACTAACTAGGGCGAACTACAGAGACATTATAGCCTAACTAGGGCGGACCATATATTTTTTAGGGCGGACCACTGTGTCATTATAGACTAATTAGGGAGGACCATATGTCATATAGGGTGGACCGCACAGACATTATAGACAGGGTAGGGCAGACCATATATCATGTAGGGTGGACCACAGCAACATTATAGACTAACTAGGGCGGACCACAAAGACATTATATCCTAAGTGGGGTGGACCATACACCATTTAGGGCGGACCACCACATCATTATAGGGAGGACCATATGTGATGTAGGGCAGACCACAGTGACATTATAGACTAACTAGGGCAGACTGCAAAGACATTATAGCCTACATAGGGCAGACCATACACCATGTAGGGAGGGCCACTGCACCATTATAGGGAGGACCATATGTCATGTAGGGCAGACCGCAAAGACATTATAGCCTACATAGGGCGGACCATACTTCATGTAGGGCAGGCCACTGCACCATTATAGGGAGGAACATATGTCATGTAGGGCAGACCATACACCATGTAGGGCGGACCACCACACCATTATAGACTACATAGGGAGGACCATATGTTATGTAGGGCAGACCATCTGAGATAGATGGGTTATGAACCGGGGAGGACGGGGGCGCTCTAGCAAATAGATGGGTTATCAACCGAGGGGGATGGGGGCACTCTAGCAAATAGATGGGTTATAAACCAAGGAGGATGGGGGCGCTCTAGCAAATAGATGGGTTATAAACCGAGGAGGACAGGGGGCACTCTAGCAAACAGATGGGTGAAGAACCAGGTGCTCTAGCAAATAGATGGGTGATGAACTGAGTACTCTAGCAAATAGACAGGATATAAACTGGGGAGGACAGGGGGCTCCAGCAAACAGATGGGTGATGAACCGGGTGCTCTGAAAAAAATGGGATATAAACCGGGGAGGACGGGGGGCACTCTAGCAAACAGATGGGTAATGAACCAGGTGCTCCAGCAAATAGATGGGTGATGAACCGGGTGCTCTCAAAAAAAATGGCATATAAACCAGGGAGGATGGGGGGCACTCTAGCAAACAGATGAGTGATGAACCAGGTGCTCTAGCAAATAGGTTATAAACCAGGGAGGATGGGGGGTGCTCTAGCAAACAGATGGGTGATGAACCGGGTGCTCTATCAAATAGGTTATAAACCAAGGAGGTCAGGGGGTGCTCTAGCAAACAGATGGGTGATGAACCAGGTGCTCTAGCAAATATGTTATAAACCGAGGAGGTCAGGGGGCGCTCTAGCAAATAGATGGGTGATGAACCAGGTGCTCTGAAAAAATGGGATATAAACCGGGGAGGACGGGGGGCGCTCTAGCAAACAGATGGGTGATGAACCGGGTGCTGTAGCAAATAGATGGGTGATGAACCGGGTGCTCTCAAAAAAATGGGATATAAACCGGGGAGGACAGGGGGCGCTCTAGCAAATAGATGGGTTATAAACCACACGCACAACCATGGACATGGTTAGGTGAGGACTGGGTGATGAACCGAAGAGCACAGGGGGTGCACACACACGACAAGGTCCTGTCCTTGAGTTGGCCATATCCCTACCTTCGAAATGACCTCACATTGCTGTTGTCATTCATGTACAATGTCTATGATTACTACTAGGAGCCTAGCTATTCTACATTATTTTGAAATGTGCCTTGTCATTGCACAATTTGCACAATGTGTTTTGGTAAATTAACTGGCTAAGCTTCCATATATGGTAATATTAGTGTTACAGTCACGCTGTGACAGGGGGTGGGGGGGCTCGAAGTTTTCCAAGGTTGATGTCAACCAGTTTAATTTCTGTACAACTCAGATACAATAGAACAGAGGAAGTGGCAGAGAAAATCTTATTAAAAAATACACTGTATTCTAAATGTTGCACCACTTGTGTAATGATTTTATAGGGGAAGAAGGCATGAAGTCATCCACAATGTCATCCAAGTCATCTAAGTCATCCGTGAACTCCGCATTCTGACCATACCTATATTCATCCGCTAATGCAATCTCCTCGATAGCGTCCATCAATTCCTCATCTTCAATTTCGCCATACTCAAGGTCACTCTCACAATCATCCTCTCCGTCTCCTTCCAGACTCTCGTCATCATCCTCACCCCGAAACGACGATTGCGCCTGATTATAAGCGGCTTGAACCAAAGCTTCGTCAGAGGGTCCCCAACTCGCAATCATAGGCCACGCGCACGGAATGTTTTGAACCTTTTTCTTCCAGATGACGCAGATGTCAAGAAGTTCATCTGTGCGAGATCGAAGGTGGAAAAACATCACTGGATCTGCGACTGTGAAGTAATATTAGATACTGTTAATAACATTGCACGCTGACGCACCTGCTTTATGCAAGGCAGTTTGCGTACTGTCCCACTCTGCTAACATCCATTCTTGAATGACGGCCCTCTCCCACGTCAGTTGAGCCTCCTCCTCATTGCACCGGTCTACTTCAAGTTGCAACCGGATACCATTCCTGACCATGTCATTCGATAGCCACGCTGGAGGGTTCAAAGTGTCGTCATCCAGCCCAACGTCTTGCCAGATGTCGTCATCAATGTCGAGCTGGAAGATGCCATTGCGCGGGATGATATGAGGTGGAACAGCAGAACGGGGTGCTCGCCGCTGTTGTATAAGAGACCGTAGTTGAGAGCACAAACTATTGTAGGTAGTAATTAATTTGAGGATGCCAGGCTCTCAGTGTTTGATTGAGTGTTCGGTATTCACATGAAGCTTACGCTCAGCTGGAAAATTATGAGATGCATCACTGTAAACAAACTATCAACACACCATTGACCGTGGCTCTGTACGATCTCTCAAGTCTCTCAAGTTCAATTTTTCGTTGACGAAGGCGATCATGGATGCGAGTCTTGATTGCGAGCGCATTCAAGCGAACTGTAAGGTAAGTATCCTTCTTCATCTTCTCCAGGTTGACCTTGTCCTCCATTCCAAGTGCCGCTCAACGACGTCGGAGAGTGTCAGAGGTTTTTTTATACCGGGACCGAGCATCTGCAAGCTGCAGACTGACTTCCCCAATGTTAGGGACACGGACACCATGGAGTTGCATCTCGAGTTCGTGTATGGAGGCCTCCTGAGTTTGTAGTGTCTTCTCTAGTGCTAGGATGATAGTGATAACCTCCGCTGCCTTGTTCCTAGATTGTCCTACATGGCATTCAGTTAAGCAGTAGGCACACTCAATTATCTACATACGTGGTGTGGGTCGCATCTGGTGATCAACCTGGGCCTTCCACTCTACACGGAGGGCATTCTCGTCCAACTCCAAGGCGTGCAAACGGTCCAGCGCATCATTCTTCTTCGATTGACAGTGGATCCAACGCCGATGGAGCCAGTGTCCGAATCCTTGCAACAATTTTGAGTGGTGAATTTGAGTATTGAGGACAAAAAGTCGCTGATTAAACTTCACCAAAGAGTGAGATAAATAGACAGATTAGAAAAAAGAATACGCACCCCTGAAACACGCAAGGAAGGGATGAGAGGCTTGAGGAAACTCCATAACCGCTCGCATCCCTTGCCATCAGACAAGCCGAATCCCTCACGCTTCCTGGGGTGGTAAACAATCTGACACGCCCACTGGTGACCATAGGCATGGAACACAGCTACAGCAAATGTGATGCGAGATAGAATGGAATCGTCCATGAAGTTCCACTTGCGACAGCTCCGTTCGAGCTGGCATCCGATGTCGTACAAAAGCCCGATTGTCATCTGAGTGGGGATGTGTTTGAACAACCAGTCCAAGAGAGCAAGTGCATAATGTTGCTTTTTGCCCGCAGATGTCAGGTTTGCAATCCATAGGACACGATCATGTCTGCAAACCAGTGCCATGAGGCCAGTATCGGTAAAGAAACGAGTACTCGCCTTCTCCCTCTTTTCGTTGGCAGCAATGAAGGAGTCACCACATCCGTTCAAGACAGATACTGGTATGCGTAGTATTTTAAAGTCCGGTCCAGTCCGGTCTTTTTGCCTTTTTTGGAGGCAACCAGACCAGACCAGTCTTTTCATTCCCACGATATCATCAAGACTGGACTGGACCTGTAAAGACCGATGTTTTCGGTCTTTTGCAGTCCTACAACCGGTCTTAGACTGGTTGCAACCGAGACCAGTCCTGTAGGAGTGTAGCACTCCTTCCCACAATTCTAACGGTGGTTTATTTGTATTAAACGATTAAGATCTGAGCAAGATACGAGCATTATAAAAAAGGGTTCCCAAACTCCGCCCTGCATGTGAGTCAAATATGAAATGTCATTACCATGCTTAGGCTTCTTGACGAAATATGTGCCGCTAGTCAAGGCGATACTATAGCTAGTCTTATCTTGTCAATAGGGTAAGATATAAGCAAGATATAAGCTTGACAAAAAATCGTTATCGGGCTTGTCTTTGAAAAATAAAAGTGGTCGTAAGGCTTAGGTGTCTTAATGTTCATTGTAGTCCTAGTCTAGGCAAGTCTATAGCTACTCATATCTTGTCGGACACTCAAGGTTTGGGTAAGTTATGAGCCAATCAGTGATTTTGACTGATTTTGACTTGCTGTATATGAAATGTCACAAAATCAAAGTTGTTACTATAAGGCTTAGGTATGTCAACATTACTTGTAACCTTAGTATAGACAAGTCTATAGCTGGTCTTACCTTGTCAATTGATTATGGTTTGGTCTAGATAAAAGCTAAGATACAAGACATCCCGTGAATTTGCAGCTTTTTCTTGTAATGCTCATAACTTTGTCAAATCTTAGCCGTTTTACATGATCGGACCACCGTTAGAACCGCGCTGACGAGTATTAAAATTTAATTATAACAATGTTGATGAATATAATTCAATCTAATTTATATATAAATTCTCCTTTAGAACAATTTGAAGTTACTAGTTTATTAAGTTTACATGTACATATGAACCGGTTGCGGTCTAAACCGATTTTAACCGGTTTAGACCGGTTTATTTATTTTTCACAAACTTCAGGCAACTGGACTGGACTGATCTTGCAACTGGAAAAGACTGCAACCAGTCCTTCTTAGGACCCGGTCCGGTTGCCGGTCTTTTTGCGGTCCTGCAACTGGACTTTAAAACACTAGGTATGCGCATGCCCTCCTCATAGCCATCGTGAAGGGCAGGCCAACGACTCCCTTCACGACCTCCGAATTCACTTGTGCAACAAGGTGATTCTGTTCCGAACGACAGTTAGGCAAGCAAAATCCCAGGCCCTAAAAACTCGAGCTTGGTCCCAGGTGACGTCCGTGCAGCAGGCAGTGTCCCTGCATGCAAGTATATATATGAAGACAAGGAAGCAAATGATGCAACTTGAGCCGAGTGAAGACCAGGTGCAGAAATACAAACCCCTGCTTCGTGAGCAGCTCAAAATCAGCACTGCCGTCGGCAATCCAAATGCCCGAGGTCAGCGAAACGAGTCCCTCGCTTGGTTCTGGTCTGTCGAAGTTGACCTGGGGGGTCCTGATCAGTCGTGGAATCAGGAATGTGAGTTTATGCATGCTTGACATATCCCCTGCTCAGCTGACGGACCCATGCGAAGTTTACCCAGTGCATTGGCTTCGGGCAAAGGCCCTACAAGATAGATGGAAGGAAGAAATGATGTTGGTTGAATTGGAGATGGATTGGACATACAACTTTTTCTTGTGGAAAGCAACCCAATGGGGTGACAGGATGCGCGAGTCATTGGTGAAACACCTTCCGGGTCATGCATGCTACTCGGGAAGGCAATCCCAAATGTATTCATTGCTGGCACAGGATGCCCAGGCAGCATTTCAAGACCTGAAGGGCGGGTTTATAGAGGCTCGAGATCAATGAATTTTCTTTGCCATAGATATGAAACAGCTACTTGGACCCAAACATTTCAATCCCGGGAATTGGCCGGGTCGACCCCTATCTGAGTTTGCCCGGATCAACCCATGTCGTAGTTTGAAAATTTTTATCCATCAACCAGTGGCTCATATCTTGACCTCCGAACCAACTGCCATTGTGATTGTGATTTCCAGTTTCATAATACTGCATCAAGCATGTCTGTAGTGCATCCTCCCCCTGCATCATCTTCTCATTCTCAGAATTCCGGCAAAGGGTTCAAACCCCTCACACTCACTCAGGCAGATCTTGCAGCTACAATGGCAATGGCTGGATCTCGGATCCGAGCCTGCATATCTCAATATCAGATGGAGGCTGCCCACACCAAGGAGCCTTCTGCTGCTCAGATCATGCACTTCAAAGCCGGGCTGCAATGGGAGATATCTGTAAGAGACTGATGACTGTGATGGTCAATGCTGACATTTCCAACAGACTTTTGTGACTCCCATCCTGCAGTACTCAACTGCCAGGCACATCATTTTGGTTGTTCCGAGCCCGGTCACTCATATTCTTCTGTTGATTTGCGAGCTCACCTGGAACATGGTTCTGGACGACGTCTTTTCATCCCACCTGTGCGAGTTTCATGATGATTCAGATCCGGGGGATCCCTCCCGGATTGTATCATGCTATGGAGCTCAATGGTGGACCGGGACAACTGAAATCCCAAAGGAAGTATGGGAATGGGATCTGGTATTCGCTAATTGTATATGTCACTACCAGTATTGGCTTGTAAGACCTTTACAAAGTTTCCTTGGGTGATAACTAATCCTTTCTAGTCAGGAGTTGAGAATGAACGTATTGTTGTTCCCGAGAAGGTGGCTGACACCTCGGTTGCATCACTGAAGGCACTGAGGTGGATGAGAGAACACCTCCTGACAGTGATTCAGGATCAACAAGATGGCATCCGCGAAAAGATGGCTGAGATTGAGATGTACACAGCCGTCCTAACCAAATTGAAGCCTAGGGGACCGGAGTAGTTGTAGTCCTTCAGTTCAGAATGAAGTCTAAATTCTGTATACAATGCACTTCATACTGAAAATTCAATACTGACTTTCAAATATCTGAGTCCGCATACCGAATGTTGAGTATCCAGAGCCAGATAGATATCTTGAGTCCCAAACATTGAGTACCTCATATGAAGACGGGAATATCAAGACCCGAAGCCCGACTCTCGAGTCGTGATACCCGAGTCCCGAATATGACAACCTGAACATCGAGGCCCGAAACCCGAAACCCACCATCAAGTCCCGACCATCGAGTCAATATCGAGTCCCGACAAGCGAGTCCCGAGCCCCGAAGCCCGACTGTTGAGGCCCAAAACCCAAAGCCCAACTGTCGAGGCCCAAAACCCAAAGCCCGACTATCGAGTCCTGAATATGAATACCCAAACATGCAGTCCCGACCATCGAGTCAATATCGAGTCCCGACAAGCGAGTCCCGAGCCCCGAAGCCCGACTGTCGAGGCCCGAAACCCAACGCCCGACTATCAAATCCCAAATATGAATACCTTAACATGCAGTACCGACCATCGAGTCAATATTGAGTCCCAAAACCCGAAGCCCGACTCTCGAGTCCCAAAACCCGACGCCCAACTCTCAAGTCCCGAACCCCGCACCCCGACAATTTAGTCCTGAACACCACACCCTGACTAATTAGTCCCGACAATCGAGGCACTATTAAGTCCTGACAAGTGAGTCCCGAGCCCCGAAGCCCGACTATCAAGGCTCGAAACCCGAAGCCCAACTGTTGAGTCCCGAACCCCGCACCCCGACTATTTAGTCCCGACAATCGAATCCCGGCTCTCGAGACCCGAACCGTGAACCCCGAAGCCCAACATTCGAGACTCGAAGCAGTGCCTGAGATCTAATATGATGTATTTGAAAATGGGTACTAACACAGGTAACTACCTTTTCTACTTGTTCCAATCCAACCTTGCCCATCCACATGACGGAATCCCGGCATAAACATGAACAGCATCCCTCATATACCATGCCCAGGCAATTCGATCCCCTTCCACTGCATGAACCCCATGTCTCACAATCCTTCCCGAAAAAGCAATCATGCAGCCCGGATCGTACATGAACTCCAGCTGAAGGCTTGGCATGCTCATCCGAGCATTAGTATAATTCCCAACACTAGTGAGAATATCGAAGCACTCGGGAATTGATGAATGGTCTCGATGATTCGGGGTTTCCCAATTGCAAATGACGGTGAGGCTGTTAAACACTGTTGCCCAGTACTGGAGAGTCTCTGACATCTTCGGCAGTTCCTTGCTTCTTGCTTTTTCTCCGAGGCTCGAAAATGCTCGTAACCCTGCCCAGTACTGCTCAGGATGCATGACCCTCAGTGCCGCTGTTGCAATGGCTGCTGGCCTCGCAATGGCCTTCAGGATATCCTCCGAGGATGCTCCATTCAATGATGCAGAAACAGCCGGGTCTACCTGATTCTAGGGGATTCATCAGCCTCACTACCCAGATCGTCATCTCGTCAGATCCTACCTCGTGCCCCTGTTGGACATCCTTTGTGTGTGCAAAGGCAAGGTTCGTGATCATCACATTGGGTGTATTTCATTTCAATAGGCTATGGAGTCACTTTCTATCCTCACAAGTCGATTCAGCCTTGGGGAAGAAGTGCCTGAACAAGACAAACTAACAATGTACATGTATAATGACGACTTTGATTCAGGCTAACCCAAGGTTATTTGTCTTTATATTTCAGGGACAGAGACGACTCATCAAAGCTAGGGGAGGGGCAGTGACAGTGAAAGACAGAAAGATGAACTTGAGAAATGATGGTTCAATTTAGGTCAGTTAGGGTTTGCTAATGTAGACTCTGTTGGAGTTTTTCGGTCAAATCATAATGACCTTACAAAGGGGGACATTTACGAAGGCAAAGCCAGCCAAGAAACAAAAGTCAGTCAAATCTAAGACTGGGACAACCTTTGTGTGTAAACAAAGGCTGTCTGAGTTTTAAACTTGACTGCCTTTCGCTTCTTGGCTGGCTTTGCAGGATTTGACCGATGCTGTTGGAATGGTGCAAACAAGGTCAATAAATAGCCGCCTGGGTTGAGGGCTGGATTGGGCAGAGGGTTACACTGGGCAGAGGGTCGGATTGGGCAGAGGGCTTTGCTGGGCTGAGGGTTGGATTGGATAGAGGGCTTCACTGGGCTGAGGGTTGGATTGGGCTGAGGGTTTCGCATTTGGTTAGTAACTGATGCTCAGCCGCCTGGGTTGAGGTTGTATTGGGCCCAGGGCATGATTGGATGGGGATTGAATTTGGCAAAGGGTTTCCATGGGCTGAGGGCTGCATGTGGCTGAGGGCTGATGGTCAGTAATGATGATCATATTGGTGCTCTGTGGAGTGATGTGGCTGTTGCTTGGCATAGGGTACAGATAATCAGAGCATTATGGCATATCAGCGTCTGATTCATTGTCAGGTTCATGCAGTCTATCCGTCCATTGCTCAAGAGCAACTCATTCATATGAAAGTCGGCCACATGTTGGCCCATGATAAAAGTAGGTATGCTTACCTTGCCTTCTCACACAGAAAGGTTGTCCAAGTCTTAGATTTGACTGACTTTTGTTTCTTGGCTGCCTTTGCCTTTGTAAGTGTCCCTTGCCACAATGTAATTACAATGTCATTGATGTTGTTGCAATGATGCAAGCAAGGTCAAGAAAAAGTCGCTTGGGTTGAGGGTTGAATCAGGCGGGGTCGGGGGTTGGCATGAGTGGGGACACATAGAAAATACCATGACCTACCCAATGAAGTATATTTGAAAATGAAGATAGTTGCAGGATAGTCCGAATCCCAGTAATGACTGTACATTGTCTGTTCTTCTTGGTCCGGTGATTCTTCCCCAAGGCTTAGCAAAATGTTAATGATAGAAAGTGAGGCATGGGACGAATTGATACACACCTAATCTGGTGAGTACGACCCTTTTTCAAGTGTTCATCTACCATCCCTTCACCCAAACGACTCGGAAGAATGTTGTGATCCTCCTTTTCTGGCTTTGACTTCTTGAACCTCCTTCTTCATGACCCCATCACAATTTTTGCACGCCTTCGCATATCTTCGGCTTCTAGCTAGTCCCTGATCCTCCTCATACTTGAAGAGATTTGCCTCAGTAGCATCCCTCAAGGATGATACTACTAGCTTGCCTCTCGAGGTCTATGTCCTTGTGACTCCCCAGAGTTCACATTCCTATTTCCTCACCCACACCAATGTCTTTCATGTCTATCCCTACTCACTCAAACCAATTTCCGATCTCAGAAAGCCTGTGGGCAAATGGTGTAGTAAACCTATAGGTGTTAAAATCATAAATCTCGGTGGACAGGCGTAGTAACAAGTCTTCATCGGATTCTATGCTTGTTATGTGTGTGAAATCACCCATGGAGGGACTAACTTGCTGGGGTTGATGCGCATGGTTCAAGTTTTGGCGTCCAACCTTACACAAAAATACCGATACCAGAAATATTCTATCAAGCTCAGCTGTAGTGACTACCTGATGCTGATGGACGGCCCCCAAGTTCGCTCTAAGGGCTATTTGGGTGGGAAGGTCCAGGTTTTGCCAGCCAAGAAGCGAAAGTCAGTCAAATCTAAGGGCTGTTCCCCTTCATGGGCTCTGACAGAGGTGGCCAAGATTTTCGCTCTGAGGGGTATTTGGGTAGCAAGATCTTGGTTCCTCCCCTTCAAGGGGGAAACAACTCTGATAGAGGTGGCCAGGATTTTCGCTTTTTTTTTACCTTTTCACTTTCTTGTTGGCTCTGGGGCGATTTGGGTAGCAAGGTCCTGGTTTCCCCCCTTCATGTAGGATTCATCTCTGATAGAGGCGACCGGGATTTTCGCTCTGAGGGCTATCTGGGTGGCCACCAAGGCCACCTCTATCAGAGATGAATCCCTGACTGTGATTTTTTGCACGCCAGAGCCATCTGAAGCCAGGCCAAAGCTATGACTTTGGGGCCAAGCCATGCCAGAACATCACTAGCCGACTCACGCAAGCCAATACCAGCCAAGAAGCAAAAGTCAGTCAAATCTAAGCACTCGGACAACTCTTGTGTGTGTGAAATTACCCATACCAGAAATATTCCGCAATGGAAAACAATCAGGATGGGTTGCTAATCATATCAAGCTCAGCTGTAGCAACTACCTGATGCTGATGAACAGCCCCAACACGATTGGGCAGCAGATTGATAGAGGTAAGCACGGACACCGCTTTATAACCCAACCAGTGAATTGAATATCCTTGAACATTAACTTTCTTCCCATGGTTCCGTCAGAGATACAATCATGTTCCATTGTACCATCTATTGCCCAAGGGCAACTTATTCATATGACAGTCGGCCACATGTTGGCCCACATGGTTTTGCCAGCCAAGAAGCGAAAGTCGGTCAAATCTGAGGACTCCTCCCCTTCATAGGGGATTCATCTCTGATAGAGGTAACCAGGATTTTCGCTCTGAGGGCTATTTAGGTGGGAAGGTCCAGGTTTTGCCAGCCAAGAAGCGACAGTCAGTCAAATCTAAGGGCTTTTCCCCTTCATGGGCTCTGATAGAGGTGGCCAAGATTTTCGCTCTGAGGGGTATTCGGGTAGCAAGATCTTGGTTCCTCCCCTTCAAGGGGGAAACAGCTCTGATAGAGGTGGCCAGGAATTTCGCTTTTTTTTTACCTTTTCACTGTCTTGTTGGCTCTGGTGGCGATTTGGGTAGCAAGGTCCTGGTTTCCCCCCTTCATGTGGGATTCATCTCTGATAGAGGCGACCAGGATTTTTGCTTTAGATTCACTAGCTCGCCTCTCGAGGTCTATATCCTTGTGACTCCCCAGAGTTCACATTCCTATTTCCTCACCAACACTGATGCCTTTCATATGTATCCCCACTCACTTGTACCAATTTCCAATCTTAGAAAGCCTATGGGCAAATGGTGTAGTAAACCTACAGGTGTTAAAACCACAAATCTTGGTGGATGGGCATGGTAACAAGTCTTCATCAGATGACATGCATATCATGGAATTAGAGGTGACCTCCTGCTTTGATGTCATTCCCTTCAACTTATTTTCGTCTCAAAGTTGGAGCTCCAGTATTTGCATGCAAAACAATGAGCAACCAGCTCATCATCTCGGGCTGAGGGTGTCATTCGGCCCTCATTCCCATTCCAACAAAATTGGTCAAATTGTGATGGAGTGATGGAGTGAGTGAGACATTTATAAAGGCAAAGCCAACCAAGAAGCGAAAGTCGGTCAAATCTAAGGGCTCCTCCCCTTCATGGGAAATTCATCTCTGATAGAGGTGGCCTTGGGTGGTGCATGTCACGAAGAAGCCGCCAACCATTTCACCGCCGCTATCAATCACTGTGACTCCATTCTGAGGCACACACTGGCAGGTGAGTCTTGTCAGAATCGTCTACTTGAGCTGCGGCTCAGGCCAAAGCCAGCTGTCATTTGCGGCTTTGGTTGTTTGCAGGCCAGAGCTGTCTGAAGCCAGGCCAAAGCTGTGGCTTTTGGGCCAAGCCGTGCCAGAACATCACTAATGCGCCCCGGCCCGACTCATGCAAGCCTATACCAGCCAAGAAGCAAAAGTCAATCAAATCCAAGGACTCGGACAACATATGTGTGTGAAGTCCCCCATAGAGGGAAGAAGCCAAATGACCTGCTGGGCTTGATGTGGGGCTTTATTTCGAGATTCTGAAAGGATGGTTGAGCGTGATATGGTTCAAGAGCGCCACAGATTGGTCCCTGCTGTGCATTTCTGCACAACACCTCCCCAATTCGCAAATTTCGCATTTTATAAGGCAAATGCAGGCAGGATCTAACACTCCAAACCTTGGCAACAAATCAGCAAGATGTATTCGCTGGTGCATCACAGTGGCATAGAGTGGTGAGCAGGCCCCCTCTGAGAGTACCGCATTCTTGTTTATGTAAGCAGTACCACCACCACATTCTCCTAAGATCGATTTTTACAGCCTTCATATGACTTGGGGAGGATAAGGTAGGACTTGATTTCGAGGTTATTGAGCAATCCAAAGACCATGGTCATGCCAGATTTGCACGAAGAAATCAGATTCTGAAGTTGACAACCCCGGCCATGCTGGCCCCCCCACACATTGCTTTTTACAGCCTTCATATGACTCGCTTGTCTTTAGGTAGGACTCATTCTAGAGGTTATTGGACCATACAAACATGTTGGTCATGCCAGATTTCCCTCTAAAAATCATGTTCCAAAGTTGACTGCAACCCCTGTCATGCTGCCCCGCCCAAAGATTGATTTTTTCGGCCTTCATATGGCTTGCTTGGCTTTAGCTAAGACTCGTTCTTGAGGTTATTTGACCATCTGAAGACGTTGGTCGAGCCGGATTTCCCTCTAAAAATCATGTTCCAAAGTTGTCCACCCAGGCCATGCTCCCCCACCCAAAGATCGATTTTTTCAGCCTTCATATGGCTTGCTTGGCTTTAGGTAGGACTCGTTCTAGAGGTTATTGGACCATACAAACACGTTGGTCGAGCTAGATTTCCCTCTAAAAATCATGTTCCAAAGTTGGCTGCCCCCGTCATCCTCCCCCCACCCAAAGATCGATTTTTCAGCCTTCATATGGCTTGCTTGGCTGTAGCTAGGACTCGTTCTTGAGGTTATTTGACCATCTGAAGACGTTGGTCGAGCCGGATTTTGCTCTAAAAATCATCTTCCAAAGTTGGCCACCCAGGTCATGCTGCCCGACCCAAAGATCGATTTTTCTAGACTTCATATGACTAGCCTGTCCTTCAGAAGCATTTTTCCTGGGGGTTATTGAGCCCTCTGAACACGATGGTCATGCCAGAATTGCCTGGAAAAATCGTGTTCCTGAGATATACAAGGTCCTCCCCCTCCTCCTGACCTCCTGTATGTCACTATCCCGGTATTCCGCCTCAATACCGATACTGGAAACATCTCTCCTAAGGTATTTGAGGCCTCTGAATCGATTGGGAATGGTCCCAGACCTTCCGGAGGTCGGCATTCATGTGATATGGGAGGTGGGCTCAAATATCAGTAATATGGACATATCTCCACAACCCAACCGCCGTTTTTCTTAATTGTTGGCTCATATCCATCCCAGAAGTACCCTCCATGATATGTACCAGCCCACCAAAAGATATTGTTTCACAAGTTTGAAACCTATTTCTGTTTTGACCATATAAGTCCCTCCAATGGTGTTCGTTCCATTGGAGGAATAGAACTGACTCAGTCCCTCCAATAGTGTTCGTTCCATTGGAGGAGTAGTATTGGCTCAGTCCCTCCAATGGTGTTCGTTCCATTGGAGGAATATTGTTGGTCAGACCCCCAAAATAACCCCTTCATAAACCCAACCTATATAGAAAAATCCGCTATAATATGTCTTTATACCGCAATTGTCATAAATGCCGTGTTGCCCTCAACGACTCATTCCTTTCTTACTTGTTTCCCTTCTTCTAAAACCTTTCCAAATATGCCCATAAAACTGAATTATGTTGTTTTATGTGCCACCCTTGTGCTCCATCCTATCAAGGGCTGGCCGTGCGTATTCTATTTTTTGAACATTCAAAATCATCGCATAGTCACTGACAAGTTACCAGGAAATTGAGAAAAATTGGAATCAGGGACTCAAGGTAGCACCAGAAAAAGGTGACAGAAATGGAAACAGAAATTCGGACAGAATTAGGGACAGAAGAAACGGTGACAGAATTGGGTTGACAGAAACGGTGACAGAAACAGTAGCAATAATTGGGACAAAAATGGTTACAGAAATTGGCACATAAGTGGTGACAGAAACACCCACAAATATGGCAACAGACAAATATAGGCCACGACATTCCATGGTAATCTACATGATGTTTTGCGCACAAATTCTCTGAGCGCTGAGCGTTCGAAAGAAGACCTCCATGAAGTGAATCACATTGCCCAATATCAGAGACTCCGGGCTATGCCACCTGAGATTCACATGACGATTGCCAACCTGTGGCGGCCGTACCATCTTATGTTTGATCATATCTGCGGAGCATCCACAATATTGGGGTTCGAGCAATACTGAGGGTATAGTCATATTCAAGTACGCACTAGTGACCTTGCTGATTGACTACATTGACTTGACAGCTTGATAGATGGGAAAACACGTCCAAATATTATGATTATTATTTATGATCTGATGAATGTCTGTGATATCAAGCTGCTCCAAACACCGCACCAACTCTTTTGCAGGTAGCAAAACTCACCACAGTGGCTGGTTAGGTGTTTAGTATAGGATCCGGGTCAGCAAAGAAGTTGGTGTATGGACGGCGCAGAACAACCTCTCCATACAGTATCTCAATGTAATCCAAGATGAGACACAAACGAAGGGCACATGTCATCGATCAAAAGGCAGATAACCAGCAAACATAGCCTCTTTAGGTGGTGCACCCAACTTTGCGTGTAAGAATCAGAAGTGCGACTGATGCGGCGGGTATGCTTCTTCCGGACAAAGACAATAGGAATTTGACAAGCCGCCTGTATGACCACATTGCGGGAAAGTCAGCGAGGGACATGTAATAATGGTCATCAGGAAAGAAAAACCATGCAGGATCATCACTGACCATGGTAGCACATAGAGAACTAGGATCCCCATTGCAAGAATTGATAGTAAACGATGTGATGGATGAGAGCAGTGAAGAAACAAATACCTGGACGGGCATCAAACAAATATATGTATAGCACGGACGGTTTACTGTCATAGGGATAACACGGGACAAATGGAAGGTTGTTGTGTGAAGACTGCCGGGTGCCAATAAAAATCATATGAACAACCACAAGCTAAGCTGTGACTTGTTTGGCCTAAGGAAAGCAGCAATATTAATGTGACCAAGAAAATTGTTTCAGCAGAGGATGACACCAGGCATGTTTCCATTATGGGGGAACCACAATGGGAGCAATAATAACAACAGATGCAGAGTCACAAAAACAACCAGGAATTCTAGACTCAGATCAAATTGGACGCTGAGAAAAGTAGTGAAAGGGTGATTTGTGTTTGACTAAGCTCTCTTCCACTAATGTGGGCACCAGGGACAGTGTTATGGCCTAAGGGAGTGTGCCACATCCAAAACCCCAGTTTAAACATCTTTCCCAATGCCAGATACTCCGGGCTACCCCACCTAAGATTCACATGATCGCCAACCTGTGGGGACCATGCTATCTGACAGTGCTATCGCCCAAGGGAGTGTCATATCCAAAACCCTAGTTCAAACACCCAGTCAAGGCCTCATGGAGACGCTAAACCTGGAGAGGTCCAACCGGCCCCAGGAGGGCACAGTTCTACTGGACGTGAATTGAAAAAATGGTTTGCCCATATTTCCCAGCATCAGATACTCCGGGCTACCCCACCTAAGATTCACATGATCACCAACCTGTGGGGACCATGCTATCTGACAGTGCTATCGCCCAAGGGAGTGTCACATCCAAAACTCTAGTTCAAACACCCAGGAAGGCACAGTCATGACGGGTATGAAAGAAGAACAAATTCAAATACCCCAAAAAGGCCTCGAGCCCTAAAAGGACAGGATACACTGGACAACAATCAAAGACAACAATGGTGTAATGAAAGAAACAGTGAAAGAAAGAGAAAAGTTTCAAGTTTGCTTATATAAGCAGTGCCATATCTGTCACCTTTTCTGTTGCCACCTCTAAGTGTATTGCAAGGACAAATCGGAAGCTAAGCGCTAATCACACAGTGGTACTTCAGAGAGTGAAATAATTTCCAAATTGGTGCCTCAGACACATTGATCTGACAGAATTTCAGCAAAGGCGGGATACATAAGGTCTGGTTCTAACATTCATCAAACATCGTGATTTGCTAGTCATGGTTTCAATGCCTGTGGTCAATCATGGTAGGTTTTGACAGGACCATCTAACAATATCGCTGAAAATTTTGCATTGCAGAAGCTCTGGTTGTGAAAGTGTTCCGGTTGCCTGTAATGGACTCTCAGCCACAATTTTGGGCTCAACAAGAAGTACAGACCGAACCGCCTTCCCCACCAACACAACAAGTCGTACACCAAGCTAATGCGAAAGCTGAAAACCTTCGGAAATTAATTGAAGCAAACTATATGTGCCCAATGTAAGTGGTTTACAAAATATCTCGAATTGCCACATTCATGTCAAGACCAGATGCTTGGATGTCCTGTCAGCATGAAGATAATATAGTCTTTCCATTCAGCTAACTCTTGCTTAGTGCGGCCCCAGTGACTTACTGCGCGGAGGGGCATGCTCCCTGTATGTATTGCTTAATGGAATGCTCCTTGCGCAAAGGCTTTGATACATGCCCAATGTGTCGGGCAAAAAGTTCAGTACGAGGAGATCACCTTTTCATCTATGTGAGGGTCATCCAGGATGCTGTGGTGTCCTTGATGGATGGAATTGCCCGAGAGTTCGTAGATGTTTCCGCTGAAGATGGGGAGTCCCAGGAAGATGAATTGAGGTCCTATGCATCTGGACCTATGCGGGATAATTGGGAACTTCGATCCAGGTGATCCCGAGTTCCACTGGATATCAATGTAAGGGTGGAATTTTTCTAACTGGTGGCGCAGGGTTGGTTTACAGATGATAGATGATCTTCGGCGATACCGGACTGTAGGCTCCCAGGACGTGGCTCGTGTTGTTGCATGGGCCCGTTCCCAGTTGTCAGCCTCATCGCCTCCACCTGCAGTCAGTACTTCGGCCCAGCCTGCATCCACAGCCGGTACCTCGGCCGAGCTTCCCATGTAAGGTAGTCTTATGAGTTCATGTGGTATGGAACTCATTCCACACTGACCTAGCATGCTGGATTAGATGTTTCCCATCTGGAGACAACCTCTTACATATATGTCACTACTCAGCCCTTCTCAGTTCTTCAGAGACTGCCAGCCCTGGTCAAGCTGCCGCTATCCAGCAATGTGCGACTACTTCAATAAGGTGTGGCATGGAATTTGGGAGTTGGACCGGACAGTATGCTAGGAATTGGGCCCAGATCAACCCAGGCTTAATAAGATTTATCACCCATATGCACGTCATTCAACTTGTAATACCAATATTTTCTTGGAAAATCGCATACTTAGTACAAGATCTGCCAAAGGGCTGGAAATGTTCAATGGAAAGGCTCATTCCCCAGACAAATATTTCATGTCACGCTGGCTTGGCTGCAAGACACTTAATGTGCCTGGAACTGGCTTGCATCCAGGAATGATGTCCCTCTAGTTTTTCCGATCCATGCCCTGTGATTGATGTAGTTACTTTAGATATCGCATGTGCTATACTTGCGAAGCAGCGTAAATACGGTAGCCTTTCTCGTGTGAGAAGGTAACTGAATTGCCGGCAAGTACCCATTTGATGAGAAGTACTGTCTCGGGAGACTCGTGGTATTGATCTAGGTAGCCCCCGAGCACATCGGTCACAGTATTCAGGCTAGGCCCGTGTTCCTTGAAAGAAACAGGACCTTTGTCACGCTGACCCATGCGCAGTTCGAGTTCACGATTCAGTGCGCTAATAGGACCGTAATCCTCGATGTTCTCGTCATCCAAGATAAAGAAGTCGAAGCCGTACTGTGGGCTTGAAGGGTCTGCGAGAGGGATTGTTTTTGGGAGGTTTTGAAGATAAAGAGATAGTAGCTGTAGTTTATTTTTCGTTTCACAATCCATTGTCTGTTAACGTTTGACGAGCTAGCCGCAGCGCCGCTATAGGTATTTACAAAAATTCACAGATACACCACCACGGAGACGCCCAGTGCGAATCCCAAATTCACCCAAATTCACACCCCCAAAACACCCGAATTCCCAGATTCACATGTAAATCAACGCTAATTTACAGGTGTAAATTTACACCCCTCTATTTGACCGTACACTAGTGTTGATCGAACAATCTAGGCCTGAGGCCTGAAGACGGTCAACGTCTGAGTTTGAAATTGGTTGAACAAGTTGCCCCCTAGGTAGCGCCGTCGTTTTTTTGCACTACCATGACTTCGTTTATCGGCCGTGTTCCTGTATCTGTTGAGTTTGACTCAACATCACAATGTTCTCTCGTTTCTTCTTCAGTTGCTCGTTCGCAAACGTCGAGTTCGAGATTGCACTCGGTCTTGATTCCAATGTTTTGATCGGGATGAATTGGATTGCTTTATGGCGAACAGTGGGTCAGGACGACCGGGATTTCACTTCTAATCCTTATGCTCGTACTATGTCTCGTTCTCCAGGTAAGTGATTGTGTACTGTTGTCTCCTTTTATGACACTACTGATTTTCATGCGCTGCTTCAACTATGTCTCGTTCTCCAGGTAAGTGATTGTGTACTGTTGTCTCCTTTTATGACACTACTGATTTTCATGCACTGCTTCAGTAAAATCATGTATACTTAATGCAAATGAAAATTATCCAGAACCCGCCGATGATGGTTATCTATCCCAGTCTTCGTCCCTCATCGGGGCTGTTTTATCGTCTCGTAGACGTTCAGATTCAATTGTCCATGACATCTTTTTCAGGTCAAGTCGTTCTACTACACAGGAATTTGTGGCTAATCAAGAAGAGCCAATAAACGCAGCGCATGAGAAATGCCATGCACGTGAAATGAGTCAAAGGCATGAAGGGGCACTCACATTCAGGTATTGCGAAGCTGGTATAGTATAACTTTCGCTTTAGTCCATTTGTCGATGTTGTTAGCTTGACGCCATGATTCCAACTGCTGTACGATCCTCTCTATCAGGTCCTGCTTCTTTCCAGACTTGTAAAATACGGTGTTGCATCCCTTATTGAACCCGGCAAGAATTTGTTTGAGTTATCCACCGTATTATGCTTGACCGTGTGCCGCAAATTCTGAAGTAATAATTTAGTCGATCGGACGTGCGGTGCCATCCCTCGGTAGTAGTGACTCGGTTACAGATAAGGAGACTGGATCGTGATTTCGTGGAGGTACAGGTGGAGAAAGGACATAAAGGTGTTTGCTCAGACATTCAACGTAGGCATATGGTGAGTGTCTACGATTAAATTTGTGCGCTCTAAGCATTGAGATTTCACCGTTGGTCGTGAGAAAAGGCGGCTTGCCGAGTGGGTAGCGGGCTTTGCCACTTTAGCTGGCGCTACAGCTTATTAATATTTATGGCGGAGCTTGAAACATAGAACAACCAAATCTGCGTTTGAATCATTTGTTAAACCGTTGGCATCATTTGCTCCACAATACTATATGGATCACTGCGTCATTATAGGACTGGTGGGGCCATTCCTGGGGAGAGCGCCTCTATGAGGTCTTTCCTTGGGTGTTTTGAATATTTCCTGTGATCTGAGGTCCATGTCACTGCGTCCTTACAGGACCGGTGGGGCCATTCCTGGGGAGAGCACCTCTATGAGGTCTTTCCTTGGGTGTTTTGAATATTTCCTGTGATCTGAGGTCCATGTCACTGCGTCCTTACAGGACCGGTGGGGCCATTCCTGGGGAGAGCGCCTCTATGAGGTCTTTCCTTGGGTGTTTTGAATATTTCCTGTGATCTGAGGTCCATGTCACTGCGTCCTTACAGGACCGGTGGGGCCATTCCTGGGGAGAGCACCTCTATGAGGTCTTTCCTTGGGTGTTTTGAATATTTCCTGTGATCTGAGGTCCATGTCACTGCGTCCTTACAGGACCGGTGGGGCCATTCCTGGGGAGAGCACCTCTATGAGGTCTTTCCTTGGGTGTTTTGAATATTTCCTGTGATCTGAGGTCCATGTCACTGCGTCCTTACAGGACCGGTGGGGCCATTCCTGGGGAGAGCACCTCTATGAGGTCTTTCCTTGGGCGTTCTTCCATGATGATGTGAGGTCCATGTCACTGCATCCTTATAGGACCGGTGGGGCCATTCCTGGGGAGAGCGCCTCTATGAGGTCTTTCCTTGGGCGTTCTTCCATGATCATGTGAGGTCCATGTCACTGCATCCTTATAGGACCGGTGGGGCCATTCCTGGTGAGAGCACCTCCATGAGGTCTTTCATTGGGGGACTTGATTGTGTTCTGTGATCCGAGGTTCAGTTCATCGGATCCGTATAGGACCGGTGGGGCAAGTCCTGGGGAGAGCGTATCCAAGAGGTCTCTCCTTGGGTATTCTTCCATGATGATTTGATGCCCATTCATTTTGTACTTGTAGGACCGGTGGAACCGGTTCAGGTGGAGGACTTCAAATGTCCGGCAGAACTATGCTAGTACCAATGGATTCTATACTACACCACTTGACCAGAGGTTTCTATCACATTCTTAATTCCTGCAAGGTCACCAATGAGACCATGTGGAACACACAGGTAAATGTTGCTAATGTCAACTGAAACAACACCATTGTGGGATTTTGATGCGATCAATAACAAGACTTTAGCTGCCTACGATTTATTTCTTGTCCACTCATTCGCAGTTGAAAAATATCTGTTTGACGTCCTGGCCGTTGTAGATATTTTACCATATTACCTTGTTTACCAAGGTCACCCAGAGGCATAATTGTGGCGCGAGTTACGACTCAACACCGAATCAGCTCCCGCGACATTCTAGGCTGTAGTAAGTACAAGGTATCTGGTCAAACGCACGATCTTTCTGCGCCGGGGCGTCTCGCATGCAAACGCATTGAAATATCAATATTATCTGTTCTAATGATTACATCCCGACTTTCTGCTTTTCTTCCCACTAAATTCTCGTCTCTTTATCCAATCTCTCCAGCCTTTCATCCTCCACTCTGAGATGTTCACACGGATGTGTGGTAAACAGGCGCTTGTCAAAATCTCGGAGTAACGTATGTGAGCTTTGCCATGTCCACGCGATAGTGCAACATATGCGTTAAACGGAGTGAGTTTCGCGCTCTCGACCAGTACGTACAACGACAATCCTCAACTGTCAATATGCTAATTTATCTATTTTCATTAGCAACTGTAGATAGTAGCCTTGGGTCCGAATTTAACATTGCGACTTGGCCAGTTGTGGAATGGTGTGAAGGTCATTTGGAGGATCTTATATCCACTCATGATATATGCCCGTTACCAGCATACGATGAGAACCACGTTCTGATCCCACCCCTTCAATACGAATCAAAACTCAAAGGTGCACTTGTGGAAGTTCACATGGCATTTTGCCATCATCACATCAACAAATCGAAGTAAATAACTCAAGGATTGCAGCCTCGCACCTCTGTACAAAAATGTATCTCACTATGTAATGTTTGTACACAAAACTTTCCAGAACTTCGGAAGCTCGTTTGTTTACACTGTACAGAAACAGTAAACAAGGTTCCTGCCGACGAAGTTCGGCCCCATCCTCTAGTTTAAAGATTCGTTGTCAGTGATACCGTGAGAAATCACTCAGACATTTAGAGCGTCTTATGAAAGGTTTCATGACCGTCAAAAATTGTCCACGGTACGTCCATTTCTTGATAGGAGAGTTGAAAATAAAGAAGGGGATGTACATAAATCCTCTTGGGCAATAGATATCTTGTAGGTTTGCAATAAAACAAGCTGAGAGAATTATATGGTTTACAAATCCAGCGGTATTCCATGTAGCAGATCTAGGGTCCTTGTACCACAGGATGGAAATTCCAGCTATAACGAGCAGAAATCTGCGCAAGATCTGTCTCCAAAGGTTGAAGAAATCAAAAGCCGTCAAACCTTGTATTTACCAATACAAGCCAACAATTGTTGCCAGTAAAATTTTCACTAAGTTCTAAGGTTCCGCCCTACAGTAACCACTGAGAGAAGATGTTATGAAGAATTTGTCACATTAGGCATGCAAACACTGCTGCCACTGGGTAAAGTAATGTAGTGCTATTAAGAGGGCTTGGTTGGCGCCCTGCTCACAAATCTTTTCCAACTTTCTTCTCCCTGCCGGGTTTCCTCATCAATCTCAGCACCTTGTTCGGCTAAGGTCCAACCATGCATGCAGTAAGTTGTTAACACTTCATCCCAGTTTTTCAACAATAGAGTCACCTCACCAGGTGTGGATGGTGAAATGTTCATGTGGCCCAAGGCGTCATGGATTGAATGCTAGCATCCACAGGTGTGGGTTGAGCAGAAATACAATATTTGAATAATCTTACACACCTGCGTCCCAGATCCTGATGGCATGGCAGACTCTGTGGCCTTGCCTTTGCCCTTGTCCCGGCTGGAAATTTGAGTATGCTAACATCCCCAGGTGTGGGTTGAGCAGAAATACAATATTTGAATAATCTTACACACCTGCGTCCCAGATCCTGATGGCATGGCAGACTCTGTGGCCTTGCCTTTGCCCTTGTCTCGGCTGGAAATTTGAGTATGCTAACATCCCCAGGTGTGGGTTGAGCAGAAATACAATATTTGAATAATCTTACACACCTGCGTCCCAGATCCTGATGGCATGGTAGACTCTGTGGCCTTGCCTTTGCCCTTGTCCCGGCCGTAAGTTCGAGTAGGAGGCGGCTTGGAGCCGGCATCTTTGGGAACAGGCTGCATCCAACATACTGATGAGAAGGTGGGACTATGACAACAATGGACCCACCTGTAGCGTTTTGGCCTTCTTTTTGTTCCTCACTTCAACAGGTGCAGGAGACTACTCAATCAATTAGCGACATACTGGGTATCCTGATGAGAAACATACGGCCGGACGCTTGGATGACGATCCGGGAACAGGCACATTGAGAGGTGTGGGTGTAGGCAGAGCAGCCTCAGCTGTGGCTTTTTTGAGATTCGCCTCAAACAGTTCCAGGGCAACCCCCAGGCACCTGCGCCAACTGTCCTCATCAGTCTCCACCATCGGAGCATAATCATTTCCGCTGCTTTTGGCCTCCAGCTTCATTGCCGCATCATCCAGAATTTCAGTTTTCTGGTCCGGAAAAGAACCGTAAAGTGATCGGATGATAGGATCAATATCAGGCTTTTTAGACCAAGTGGCCCAGTCTGTGATCTAGTTTATAACGCAGAAATCCAAACAAATGGGACACTTGCCAAATTTGATTGTCACTGGACAATCACTTGGAGGCACCCAGCCAGGACCTGGAGGACTTATCCGGCCGGTATGATGAGTAACCTGCGCCCAGGAGAATAGAACGTCGGAGAACCACTGCCGCGTCATTTTGTTGCATATGGGGAGGACCTGGTGCCCGCTCTCAGCTTGGGGAGGGTAGAATTTGATCCGGACTTCCTCAAAAAAAGCCTCGCGTATGAAGTGCAAATATGCGGATCCTCGGAAAAAATTTGCTCTTGTGTTGTCGTTGAATCGTGAGCACAGTGACATGTACCAAAGCCCATACATCGTGTGTTGTTCAAATCTCAAGACGGGTTTTGACGTGGCTGGTATATACAGTACGTGATGATGACCACGCAAGACAGGAAAACAATCTCGCTTTGGATCGTAAGCCCCGCAGTGATAAAGTATTGGACGCCAATCTGGAGGCATGGTACCGGCCTTGGACCAGTAGATGTTGAGATCCATCAGAGAGACAGACAGAAATGACTCCATCTTGCTTGGGAGGAAATTCAACGCGACGCGACAAGGCAAAATGAAATCCCCAAAATGGCCAGACTGGCGCTAGGGTTCCGTGATTGTTTTAGCTGGTTGGTTTTGATAAGTGATGGAAGCGCTGTGGGTGAGGAAATAGGAATGCAAACTCCGGAGAGTCACAAGAATATCTACCTCGAGAGGCGAGCTAGTAGAATCATCCCTTAGGGGATGCTACTGAGTCAATCTCTCTAAATGATGAGAGGGATCAAGAGAAAGAATCAAGTCGGAAGGTGCGCGGGAACGCGCGAGGCTGATGTGATGAACGCGCGGAACGCGCGAGCCGTGCGGAAGGGTCGGAAAGCGCGCGGTACGTGCGCGATGGGAGAAGAGTTGCAGAGGATCGTAGGAGCTCCCTTTGGATAAGGAACGAGACTTCACTAGACAAAGAAGATGATAGACAATGACAGCGATGATATTAGCGCTCTAAGCGCGAGTAGACAGGAAACTGATAGTGAGTCCAAGTAAAGGAAAAGTAAGTAAGTCCGAAATCCTCTGAGTCTTCTAGATATGTAGGTCGCTACGCGAGCTCTCAGGGTATTGAGACGTAAGGGAAGCGGATAGGCTGCGCGGAAGCGCGCAAGGAAGCGGATAAGTATGTAACACTATGTAAAAGACCCTGGATGTGGTCAGAGACGGAGATGACAGTGAGAGTACGCACCAACGGTACCGGACAGACAGGACAGGACATGGGAGGATATGCCGAGGATAGCGCCGGTCTGCGGAAGGGCGCGGAAGGTTGCGTGCGTCGCGGAAGAGCGCGGAAGGTCGCGCGTGTTGCGCGCGACTCTATTGGACTGCGCCTACATGAGGATAGTGATGAGGTCGATGTATATATCAGGGGATACGAGCCTGTAGGGATATTACTCCCTACAGCGCCAACAGAACAGCGCCAACAGAACAACGGCAACAATATATGTGTATTCGCCGTCTATTCAATTCAATCGAATGGGGGTTTAATATAAGTCGGTCAGGTCATCCGATTATGTATTGGTAGAAATGATTATGCGGACACAATATGTTACAGCTGATTTGATAACTATGTGGAATCGAAAATGAAAACATGTGCATCGGAAATGCCCGGACAAGGACGCCGCCCTTGCTCTTCTATCAGGTTCACCGTGTTCCTGCACCGGACTCTCCATCTTCAAACGCCGAGAGGAGGCTTGAAGGCGATCCTTCCATATACTACATCCCAGCAATATTAAGGTGAGCCCATCAGATGGAGGGTTCCTGACCATCCTTTATGCCGTCTATGAACTCTTTAAGGAACAGTGCAGCGGTGCTTCCTACCTTCGTGGCCCTGCATGAATGGTACAACCTTCATGACATTCTTGGGGAACATGCGGCCTTCCTCACTCATCACCATCTCCACTTTTTTTTCTTCAAGGTAAATCAATCTATCACAACAATTTAGGCTACATTGCTAACTCTCGAAACCTCTCAGTTCCTATTCTCATTTGCTTCCCAGGTCCTGTTGCCGACATATAAACTGGCCCATCATACATGCCCGTGCACTATCCCCCTTCATGAATGATGGCCCACATACAACCATCGACGTCGAGCTAATAGTATCATCGCCGAAGTGTAGGACTTCCTGGCGATATCATTTGGCCCTTAAAATATACAAATGACATCGTGAACTTGTGAGTTCTTTTTTAAAACAAGCTTCAACTTTCGTCATTCTTACCAATGATGTTCCAGTGGTCACTAGGATCATATGTTCATAACAAACTGCTGCAGGAGCTTGATTTTGACGGCTCTCCATCTATGATTCTTGATTTCGGGTGTGGGTGCGGTCTTTGGGCTATTGAGGCCGCTAGGCAATGGCAGGTAGCATACTCAGGCTCTCACCACGAGGACGTGCTCACTCTCCTCCTTCCTGCGGTCGTGGACGACGTCATTTTGATGGTGATCGCTACTCTCTAAGCGCTCTCGCTCTGGGGTTCGTGTTCATGGGCAGCGGAAACGGGAGATTACGAGTGCTATCTTGGAGACGCTGATGGAGAGGGATGACAAGGAGTTAGATAAAAAGTGGGGACGATTCATGTGGTTGGGGTTGGCACTGCTCTACATCGGTACGTCCTCATAGGTTGTTCGGGTCGCGATGCGTGTTGAGTCGGAGTCACAGGCTTGCAGGATGCTTCAGATGCAACACTTAAGATGCTGAAGGCTATCCAGCACCCGATACTCAAGGCGGGCACATATTCTTGTGGAAGTGTGGTCCTTCATTACCACCGGGAACGTCCTGCGGGTGCAGATATTGCTGTATTTCTGTGGCGAGCACCTGGATGCCCTCAAGGAGAGGGAGGAAGCTGAGAGCGCAGAGAGGAAGAAGTATGAGACCAAGGATGAGAAGAAAGTGGAGAAGAAAGTGGAGAAGAAACCCGACGATACTTTCCAACTGTTGACCATTCTTGGTATTGCAATTATTGCAATGGGAGAGGATCTCGGTGTAGAGACGTCCATGCAGTTCAACCACTTGGTATATCTTTTCGGCAGAAACAATATTAATGTCCAGTCGCATTACTAACGTGCCATTCTCAGATGCACTACGGCGATCCCATCATCCGCAAATCTGTCCCTCTTGATCTCGGCCTCATAAGCGCCTCAAACTCACACCTCCCTGTCCTCGACATGCTTTCAAAATGCAGTCATAACCACGACCTTGCAGTCGCACTTAACGCCATCTTTGCCATGGGCCTTGTCGGCGCAGGCACAAACAATGCGCGACTCGCACAGATGCTCAACCAGCTCGTGGAGTGCAAGCACCACTGATACCTACGGGGTTCATTCACGAAGATCAGGGCATTCTGGTTCCTGTCTATCCTCCAGACGTTCTGTATCAATACATGTTTGGCGCTCAAGGCGAACAAGCTTCGACCCCCATAGAGGCTGCTCTTTTCTCCCAGCTCAACCTCCTAATCATTGGAGGCTGTATCCTCCGCCTACATTCGCACATGGTATACCAGTGCCACCAGGTATTCAGCACCCAAACTCGGGATCTTTTCCGATGATGGGTCCGTGCGGCCGGATGCCAGGTCATGCCCCATTCAGCATCAACAAGCATGTGCAAGCCCCATCAAACATTTCTCTAGGTTCCGGTAGTGCAATTATGCAGCCGATGTTTGAGCAATGTAATATAATGTACCTCCTCGTCGCCAACATCGCAGGACAATCAGTGCAATATCAAGAATGGGGGTCACGGTCAAGCTGGGCGTTTCTCGCGGATCGTTTGCACCAAATGCACTGATTATGAACGCTCACCCCACTCTGGGATCTGACTACTTCACTGGCTCCCAACGAGACGTGCAGAGTGGCCCCGAATGGAACCATCGGGGTGGCCAGTCATTGCATCAGCTGCACTGACGTTTCTCGAGTTTGGCATGGTTTGGATTCTCTGTCATACACGTACATTTTCATTCCATCTTCTTTTCTTCAAACCAAACCAATCACTCTAATCTACACATACATTTTTCGTCTCCTTATATCCACATTTTTTATATCCATTCATTCGTCCACAGATTTGCGCATTATGTTCAGTCATATTCTCATCGTTACTCGATCATCTTTCACTCCTTATGTTACCAACACTTCACCGATCGCAACAACACAACCGTTCTTTGTCTTCCTTCTGCTCTCACCACCACCAATCTTTGAGACATGTCTTGTTCCACTCTTTCCGTACTTTCGGTCATCGCTACACGCCAAAATTTGCCCTTGGCCCAGCTGACCCAAACCCCCTTGTCGACAAGTCCTATGCTTGCCCGTCAGGAATTGTGAGCTTCAATTCCCCTTTCGTTGCATACCGTGTTCACACAGGACTCAGGTGCCGCTTTTCCGAGCCCTACAGGTCAACTACAACACTGTCGCTATCGTGGCCCTCAGGTTGGTTACAACATCTGTAACTCTACCACCGAGAACCAGAATTCCACGTGCCACACCTCAATGATGAACCACGTCTACGGTGCGTCCTTTGCGGACACCGCACCCGTATAACGCTCATAATAATGATTTTCGACTTTTCTTATTTTTCTTATTTCTGCTTGTGGGCACCTTTTATCCCCAACTCCGCTATCGGCAATACTGAGCAGGAGGAGGTTGCATGGTGCACTAAGCCTGACCATAGAATCAAGATAACGGAACTACTCCAGGCTGACGAACTCCGCATGACCCTCCTCTTCTCAAGAAAGAGCTCATTAATGCTCAGCTCCAGATTAAACTCTTACGTGATGTCCACAGCAAGATTGTGAAGCGCCAGCGCAAATACCACCTGATGGAGCAGCTCAAGGGAATCAAAAAGGAGCTCAGTATGGAGTCAGGCGGGAAGGACAAGCTCATTGAGAAATTCAAGGAGCATGCCGCCTTGTTGAAGATGCCAGAGGGTGTCCGGAAGATCTTTGATGAGCAAAACAAATTGATGGGACTGGAACCCGTTGCTTCAGAGTCGAATGGCTTACTCAGGTGCATATTTTACCATGCTTACCTGTTTCCTACTTGACACCTGCGTTGCAGATACCATGGGGCCAGCACACTCCCGACAACTACTCCATCACACAAGCTCAGAAAGTCCTCGATGAAGACCATCATAGCCTCAAAGATGTTAAAGACCGTATACTGGAATTTCTTCCTTTTTTTATCAGTTACGACTGGCGAGATATTGCTTCTAGTTGCACTGCTGGATGTCTTCACTAGTTGTGATTGCGCGATTGCATTGATGACTGAACTTTTCCCTGAGCCGCTGTCCCTGAAGATGACAGTGTTTCTTTCCAGTGGCCGTGTCTATCACAAGTTATCAATAAGCTTTCTTAGTGTGACACGGTTTCAGAAGTCCACGTACTTGTTGGTTAATCGATGCATCGATGATGGGGTGGTGGAAGTGGGGGTTGTTGTCCCCGTTCAGGGCTACGAGCGTTATGCCATTCTGGCTCGAATTAAACGAGCGCGAGTCAAATGGCTCTCACTCTGCACATTTCCTGATGTTGGAGCGCGACCAACTCTAGACTAAGAGCACCTTTTTGCTAATTGACTGGAGACAAGTTGAGCTTGTAGCTTAGATCTGAGCAGTGTCACGATTCTCAATGGAATGATGGCGAAGTGTTCAAACCAACAACATCGAAGAAATCTGCTACATTCAGTTGTTGAAAATAATTACAATTTCGTTGTTTGCAGTTCTGAGAACTTGGAACTTAGATATTTCAAAAACAACCCAGACCACTGAGTGCCTTTAACCATAACCGTTACAAATAGCGCATAAGTGAACCTCACAGTATTATTACCCTGATCATCCCACAGACGTTCAGAACCATGGCGGATCTGATGGAATTCCAGCCTGCACCTGGCACTAATGCTGGAGATGGCTATACGATCAATATAGGCGCAGCATTCAACAATGCAGGTCCCGGTGCCACCGTAGGTCCCAGTGCCACCGCGGGTCCCAGTGCCAACGCGGGTCCCGGTGCCAACGCATGTTCCAGTGGTCCCAGTCCAACCACTTCCCGTGTCACACGCTCCAGCACTGCCCGCACCAATGCAGTCAATAACCAGGATCAGGAGGACGAGGAGGACGAGGATGAGGACGAGGACGATGCTAACGATAACGGAGATGGCGGCGGAGCTGGTGACCATAATCACAATGGCGAAGACCATGACGAGGAAGATGATGAAGAAGAGGGAGGAGGTGATAATGACGAGGACAACAGCGGGAGAGCAGGGGGGCACAGTGGCAGCACTGCGGGTGCAACGTCCGCTGTCGCACAAGGCGGGAGGGGAGGGAGAGGAGGTGCTAGAGGAGGTGCTAGAGGAGGGGGCGCTAGAGGAGGAGGTGCTAGAGGAGGAGGCGCTAGAGGAGGCGCTAGAGGAGGAGGCGCTAGAGGAGGAGGCGCTAGAGGAGGCGCTAGAGGGGGCGCCACAGAACAGTTACCTGAGGCCCTGGGCCGGGCTTTGAAAGGCAGGTCACGTCCAATATTGTGTGGTCAGTCCAGATTGTTGTGAATACCAAGAAAACTCCCCAACTCTTTTCTCCTAGAAACTGATGATGCGATGGGTAGGCCGCAGAGAATGATTTGACTCGACTACACCTGTGGCTAATGCTTCCCTCATCAGATATTGACATGGATGATCTTGTGTCTCCATGGGATCAGCGCGTTGTTCATGGCCAGAGTCAGGCCATTGACACTGGAGGTAGGTCTTGACACTGTCATATACTAATTGTTCCACTGTATGCTGATACAATGGTGGGCAGAGGGGTTGCCTGGTGGGTGTCTGGTTTACCTGACAAGATCCAGTTGGCCGCAGTCTGACCTCCCAGCTCATGGACAGCTGATTCCAGGTCTGAGGCACTGGCGCTGGAGGTGTCTTCACTGATGCAAGATGATGGCACCATGACCAAATGCAGCAGCTGCTCTGATTTTGGAGAGTTGAAGAAATGTGCCCGTCCAGGTTGTCCTCATGCCCTGTGCTTCAAGAAGTCAAATTTGCACCCCTGTGTCAGCAATCTAGGCCAGGGTGAATTTTGGTGTCCCCCATGTTGGAGCCGCAGGTGCTCCAGTCCACTGCCGGTGAGTCAGTCATAACTGAATCTTGGACTTGTGGGTGACCCTGGTTTGTTGACAGTACTCAGTGGTTGCACAAGGTGCCTACCTCACTGGCCGAAGTCACACCCACCGCCCACTGGTTTTTCACACCATCGCCTTAAAACTTGGCGGATACCCAGAGCGTCTGTTGCGCTGTCAGTTGGAGGAAGAATTTTCGCCTTGGAAAAACATGGTGAGTATTATTTCTGTTAACCTGAGCTGATGTATGACTGACATCAAATATGTGTCAGTTGCAGTGCACCAACATTGAAATGGTCACTGGAGCTGCCTGCCTCCCTAACGTCCGTGCCTGTGTCCGCGATGCCCTGGCCTTTGTGAAGGCTAGAAGAGAGACTGATTTGTTGGTTCTGTTAGACACACACTCAGATTATGAGAACGGTGAGCTGGTCCACAGTGTTGACAAACATGGAAATGTCTGGACTCTGGACACCTCAGAGGTGGGCCCAGGCTGACTCTTCCTGTTTTCTTTTGTTGACCCGGATTCAGGTGCTCCGCCATTACTTGGGCCCGGAATTGTGGAAGCAGTCCCCGGACATGACTAGCACAAAAGGAATGATCCTGCTGTCCTGTGGTGCAGTGTTCACAATGCGCTCACATTTTGAGACAATCAAGTCATTGGTCTCCAGGTATGATTTCCCCTGCCACAGGGTCTTTTTGATGACATTAGTGAATTTAGCAACCGCCTGTTGTTCATTATCGGCTTCACTGCTCATTCGGTTCAACCCTCTGTGGTCATGCCCTTCATGCTGAGGGTGATCATACAGGTCTACATTCATCAAATGCCTGTTGAGCTAGCCCTGGAGCAGGAGATTGTCAACTGGACTTTGCTGTCCCATACCCCTGTGGTGTTGGTCTGTTGGAATCAACAAAGGCAGCTGATTAGCCGAAGATACATAGCGTCCCCTCCTTCTGGTTGTGTGTGGGGCCTTCCCCCCCGGTGTGGCAATATTTCATGCAATCCTGGGCCCGGGGACATCCAAGCCAAACGGGCGCCTCGACAAGGCGCCAAGTACGTGAAGTTCCGGTGCCACCATTGTGGCTGGGATTCCGGTGGTTACAAACCCAAACCCGGCTGGCTTCATCAATTCTCTTCCCATGATTCTTTTTTTTCTCATCACTTTCCACTCACTGCGGAGGATGAGGATTACATCTGTTTGTGCCCCAGCCGTACTCCTCATTCATGTTGAGAGCTGACACGTTGGAGGAGTTTTGTTGTCGTTTGGTTGCATAGGATGAAATGTACCACAATATATGCTTTGTGTCCTCACCGTTTATGGTGATCTTTCAGTCATAGTTTGATAGTGCTGCCATGAATATCCAAGGATCAGCTGTTGAGGAAGGCAAAGGTTCGGTGTACACGTGTGGTTCCCAATATCCACCTACTTGTAAACTTGTACTGCATCAACTAGCTTCCGTTTGGTGTTCGCATGATCAGAAGCAAAATGAGGACTGCAAGGATCAAGATGTCTTGAATAAGATATGGCTTTTTCGCGGGGGATATTTGCTACTGTCTCTTCTGTTACCTCCGGATGATGCGCACGAATGTAGGAACCGATGTAATTCGTCATTTTTGTCCGGAATGCTGGGGGCTGCAATTTCTCTTACATCACAATAGCCATGGGTGCTCCTTGAAACCACGCAAGCATATGCAAGTGGACAGTGCCTTGGCCTTGTGCTTCGGAGTCAACTGTGCCGATGTATCCCTCCACAGCACCGAAAATTCCTTCACGGCGTATATTGTATCCTTTCCATTTTTCGGTACGGTGATGCCCGTCAAATCCTCAGGAATCGCTTGTATGATGAGAGGGAAAAATTTGCTGCAGCGTAAGGGTCACCGGGGATAATCGTAGATCGACGTGATGCATCAGGTCCAGAGTTATAGTTGAAGTGATCCAAATCAAATTCTTGGCCAGCAAAGACTTGTGCAATAGGATCATAAGTGTCTGTGGGATTGATTGCAATCAATAACTAAAAAACCAACCAATCAGAGTGAGCGGTGGAGCACAGTTCCAGGAATAGGGCCTAGTATTCGGTCCTTGGTACCCGTGGTGTACTGTTCGTAAATGCGAAGAGAACGAATCCCGGACGAGGGCAAAAATAACACTGGCCGATTAGATGAAATGTATTGAGTAAATCGTCCAAACAATCAATGTCGAGAAGGTAGCTGGTACGTGGCGTATTGGAGTGCGTTCCGTAGCATGAGTAGTGCACTTCTGGAGGAGCACGCTCAGCAGTCGTGTTGGGCAAGGATCTGGAAGATAGGCAACGTTTCGGTCGTGAGTGATACTACACAGGCCGATATAACTATACGGGAAGCTTCCGTCAATTTCTTGAAACAAAAATTGGTTTAGAAATGAACGTTTGTGCAAGGATCAGGAGAATGCCATGGCCTATATTTGTTCTGTTGCCATATGTATGGTTGTTTCTGTCGCCACTTATGTGCCAATTCCTGTCACCGTTTCTGTCAACCTTTTTCCGATTTTTTTTCTGTCGCCGTTTCTGTCAACCTTTTCCGTTTTTTTTTCTGTCGCCATTTCTGTCAACCTTTTTCCTATTTGTTTTTTTTTTCTGTCGCCGTTTCTGTCAACCTTTTCCCGATTGTTTCTCTCGCCGTCAACCTTGTCCCAATTGTTTATGTCAACCGTTTATGTCAACCTGTCCCAATTATGTTACTGTTTCTGTCACCATTTCTGAATGTTCCTGTACCTTCTTACTCCTGTCTTTCGATATCACGCGGAATCCCTAGTCCACGGAATGCTATTACACAAATATGCAATAGATCAACACCAATCCCAAAAAAGTGGGGAACAATCAGTTCTGAATGTCCCCCCGAGCATCTCTATGCTAAAAATATCCCTCTACATGCACTAGAAAACGGGACCAAGGCTTTGGATTCGAGACATTCCGGATGAATTAGCTATCCTGAATCTTCCCGAACGTTCATTACTTGGACGTTACTTCACTGCAGTATATATCATCAGACTTTGTCCACGGTGAAAAGGCGCGAATAATTGGGACACGAACAGTATGAATTCTGGAGTACAAAATTTATCCCTCATATTTGTATTGTTGTATGGACACGTTACCAATTTTGGTGACTGCTGCCCAAAGTCTTGACATATAGTGTGTTTTTAAACTCAGCACGGTAGAGCTGATCATGGCGGTTCAACGTTCAACGTCTCAAACTCCTACATATACATGCCATGGCCAGCTAGTGGTACTAGGTTCAAGTGCTTCTACTGCCATATTCTTTGCAAAGTATCCCTAATCCTCTCTAAGATACTTTTGCCTGCGTCAATCTGATCTTTTACTTCCTGGATTTGCACCTTGACCTCCTGTATCTGGGACCGGAGTTCAACCATGTTTTCCTTTGCCTTCTCCTTTGCCTCCTTTGCCTCCTCTGCAGCCTCCTTTGCCTCCTCCGCAAATTTTTTGGCAGCCTGTTTTGTCTCTTTAGTGATTTCGACAATGCGGTCCACAAACTTGGTATTAGTTTCTGCAAGAACCGTCAGATGCCTCAAATTGTCGTCCATTTTGAAATTCAAATCGTCCACAAAATTGGCATTGTGTTGCGAGACAACAGTCAGATGTTCGTCCATTTTGGACTCCAACTTCATCTGCAATGCATCAAGATGCTTGTCCATTTTTTCCTGCAACTTCATCTGCACGGTGGCCAGATGCTCATCCAATTTTGACTCCCATGACATCTGGATGGCGCCAAGCGCCTCGGTGATTATATCATCTTCACATATATAGCCAGTCAATAGGATTTAAATCCAAAATGGAGGACTTACTGGTGGTGTTGGATGCCACCGTACTACCTGCTGCTCCGTCAATACTCAGATCCTGATCGGACCTGATGCTCTTGGAATCATCCGCCAGTTCAAATATAGTATCATCAGCCACAAAACTATCTATTTATTGTATCAAAATATTTGGTAAGGTGTAGGTTGAGTATCATTCATTGAATTTCATTCATACCTGAAGTATGGGTATCCATTGAGTGAGTGTATTAATGATACATCGATCACAAGCAAAATTTGAAGTTACCTTATGTGGATAAGTTCCCATGTTCACGTGCATACAAAGCATGGGAAAATTGACAGTGTTTCCAGCTAGGTGGAAGGGGTTTGGCGGTGGCTGCGGCTACTTTGGTGGTGCTGTTGTTCACCAAAAATTTGCCTTGAAAGAGTTGCGCCATAAGAGCAAAAATGTGTGTCACATGACTCAAAGGTATCGCAAATTGAATCCAAGTTGATGCAATCATTGCAATACTGGGTCAAGTCTTCAACATTGCAACTCTCAAGTGCAGAATCGGGCTCGCCCTAATCCTAAAGAGCCTTGCATCACATGATCATCATAACCAGACAATCAGCAATTCATCACTACCTTGCCAAGTTGTGAGGATGGCAGGCAAATTAGGCAGGACCAACAATACAGTAAATAATCACCATCAATCATAGGCAGGGTGCAGGCGCAGAATCCAGAAAATTACATTCCTCCAAAAAGATATTGTTCTGATCAACTATCTACAAATACATGACCAGAATTTTTAGGAACTGATAATCTGGCGAAACAACATGTTTAGGCATTCCTGGAGGGTCGCAGATGCATCATCTCAAGTCATATGTAAATCCTTCATATCCACACCCAAAGTAACAGCACATTCAAGCAACTCCAGGCAATGGAATGCGCCAGGACACACATGGCCAAGCTCAGATGCCCCAAAATCCAGTATGGTCACATTGGATTTGTTGACTGCAACATTGGCAGCCACCATGTCATTGTGCTTCACTCCCAGCTGGTGTATAGCAAGTAGTGACCTGAGAAGATGGTGTCTGCAAAGAAAAATCAAATGCGTGGGTGGGCCAATGATGATTCTTGAAATGAACACACCTCTGATCAATTTCCAGGTCCAGGAAAGAATTTGGTGGCACCCCTACATCATCCGTCAGAAGGAACAAGGCGCCTGACCCAGAATACACTCCTAGACATGTAGGAACCACTGATCCTTGAATGGTCTGCAGGGCCTGATAGATCTCGGCTTCAAGCAACAGCTCTTCACATAGATCATCCTCAGCCATTTTCATCACCACTGCAGAATCGCCCACGTGCCCACGAAAGACTGTCAGGCGGTTGTCTGAGATCCGCCTATCCAGGACCACTGGGGTAGAAAAGTGGGAGGGCGGATTGAATTGGTCCACACCAGATAATACAATGGGGACTGATGAGCACCCAGATGTGGTGAAGATAAGTTGGGGGGAATCCATATTGGATGGTGAGACCTCTGATCTTATAGTGGCCTTTCCAGGTCTGCACATTTGGAGTGGTAAGAATGTGCTCCACCATGAAGTCACCCAGTTCAAAACATGTGATCCCAGGTTATTCTGGAGTCAAAAATCTCAGATAAACACAGCTGCAAGATGTGGGAATACCTACCATCATGATACTTCCCCCTGACACACCTGGAGTTGCTGGAGTACCAGGCTGTGGCAAATTGTGACCGTGATTGTCTGGATTATCCAGAGGCATGCCCAATGCTGTGACAAATGGACCGGGCGACTGAGCAGTGCCACTGTTACCCGATCTAGCCACCAAGGAATGGGCTATGAAAAAGCTCAGATCTGACAGTGTGGCAGCCAGTGCATTGGAATCATCTGGCTGGTATTGGTATGAGGGGGATATGTGTAGGTTGTTCCCAGAGCGATGAACCAACAAGAACATGTGTTGATTAGAGATGATACCATGGTTACATTCTCGGCTTGAAAGCTGATGCCAAACCTGAACAACAGTTGAGCCATCATGAAACACTTCAAGTAAAGTAGATCACACCTGGTATATTGTACCAAGCACCTTGGATTGCCAGGCGCCCCCCGTCACCTCCTCCAGCTGAGATGGACCTGTAGTTCTGGCTTCTGGCTTCCACTTCTTTTCTCGCTGTATCTGAACCAGGATTTGGTATGCCGGAGCTAAATGCACCGCCTGGTCTACAAGCATTGCAGGGTGCCACTCACTCCAGCAATCTCCCAGCTTTTGCAGCATATCTGCTGTTGCATTACACACACCGGTAGCCTTCTGTGTTTTGACCTCCACTGTGACACAAGTCTCGAAATCCCAAATAAATTCTGCATCCGGCCTTCCAGAAGGCCCGCTCATGGATTTAGTTTGGATGGCACACCCTGTTAGGGAGGATGGAAAACCCAATGGGTTATCGCCGGGTCGACATGATACTTGGAACAAGCAGGTTGCCCCACATCCCACCGGCCCCATAAAAGCGGACTTGAGGTACTCGACGACATTAAACTCGTCATATATCCTGACGGGCATTGCTGACAAACGCCCGATTGCTTCTGGGGTCCAGGAGGTGCCATTCAAGACTGGACCATGGTGACTTAGTGTGTCCCTGGCCCACTGCCGTGTATGCTCCATCTGGGCCAGATGGAGAGTATCCAGGTCCAGGCTGCAAAGCCTGTGAAGAGACGATCCACTGGAATGCAGCTCCTCCGTGGAAATTTCCTTCAGACGACTACTGCAGACGAAATCGGGTGGCGCTGCGACGCGAAGTTGACGGAATGCCTGTATGAAATCCAGTTCAGAGGATGTGGAGTTGAGCAACGCAGGCCCTGGTATGTGTTTCCATTGTTCCATGTTTAATGTGCGATAATCTTGACAAGATGATTACCTTGTGATTACATTAATTGTGGCTGTGTGTACCCACTTTTTCACCCCGTGAGAATTCACGCTAGTTAATGGTACTAGTATTATGCGTCGTAACAAAACTAGCACTATAGGAAGGTACGTGAACCATACAAGGGCCGCCTGCATTATCTTCCACCAGTATACAAGAATTTGTGTGCGCTAAACTGGTGTGCGGACATGAAGCAGACAAAACAGCGGGCTTTTACGAAGGATTTCGAGACATACTGGAACGACCTCATCAAGAATCCTACGCAGTATCAAGTATGCCCACTGTTCATTGCGCATCTGTGCATTTATTCAACGATGCGCTGCCTGCAGTTCCGGAAAGATCGATCCGCACAAATAAGGCAAATCAACATGGCAAGAGCTCTATTTGACGTCGCTGATATGTATGCTCGGAAACACTTCTTCACGTCTTCTTCTGATGGTAATCCAAGATAATTCGAATAGTCATGGTCGTTGACACCATCATTACGCTCTTCAACATCAGCTTCTTCTATCATACTCCTCTGTGCTTCACATCGAAACTTCCTAGCAATTCTTTTCCTCCCAGCTTTGTACTCGCGCTCCTTCTCATGCTCCTCATCTTTCTGCTCTGTAGCTCGGCGTATCATATCCAAAATATGGTCTGGTAGTTTGTGCGTGATATCCATGATATGTGGCCACGTCAGTTTTTGAACATTTGTCCTGAACGTATTTCCAGGAACTACAGCGACCAGTTCAGCTTTCGCTATGACGACAATAACTAAACCTCATACCATCCCGGTTCCATTCTCTTCGTTCAAATTTTATCATATCACCTCATCCTTCCACTTAGATAATTCAAAATTCAAGCTGATTGACGCAGATTGAAACCTTAAGTTTCCCAATGACATACTTTTCAGGATTAGACCGGGGACACCGGATCATATCAAGGGACTTGAGTGAATCATTTTCAAGGATGATTATTAAAAACTCCTCATTGATGCTCCAACTCGGAGGTTCTAAGGTTTTTTTTCTCAGGCGATAGAACTAGATCCTCTTCGGACCTTGGTGGACACAAATTGTCATATAAACTTGGGCATTACCTGATCTCTGCTCGATACCCCAGATCCCCAATCATGGTCCAGCATAAATCAAAGGCAACCATGTCCAAAGATACACCTTCTCCCTCTGACTCTTCTATTCCAACTAAACCTGTAATGCCCAAACTTAGTGTCCTTGAAAAGCTCTGACGCCAAGATGGGGGCTTTTACGTTGGTACACTGAACCTTGCTCCCCAAGTTGAATATTTTCAAGGTGACCTGCTATGATTGGCAATCCTGTAAGATACTAAATTTACAACAGTGAACATGATGTTATGTATAAGGGTCTAGTGCCTTGGGTTTCTGCCCTGTTTTCACTTGTAGAGTACACAGTAACTGTATGCAGAAGTACAACTGCTAAACCCCGACCAAACCAATGTATTGGTTGTAGTGTTGCGGACTGGTGTGACTGATCGCCGTCCCAGAGATAAGGTTGATACAAACATCTGATTTCCTCAATTGGGCTGTGTTTCTCACCATGTCTTGGTAATAGAATTACCCAGAGAACTCCTCTGAGATCTCATCTTGCCCTCAGTGCCATATTTTGTTCAATGGTCTGGACAAGCTACTTGGCATCCAGGGCTGTGCTGCAACCATGCTTCACCGAACTAGAAGCCTCTTTGTGGGAAGATGACACCATGTCCGTGCTTCTACGCCAGGATCCAAGAGTGAGTTCCTGTCATGCCTCAGTCTAACCTGTATAATGCTCTCTTCTCATATCATAGATGCTTGGACCAATGGCCTGGTATCAAGAACATTGTCAATTACATTGGACTAAGCTGCCAGACGAATCAATATGCCGAGCCTATATTCAGTTCAGTTTGATGCAAATGTGTCATCAACAGGAGGCTATGAATGTTCTACTACAAGGAGTAGCTGAGGGCTTTGTCTTAAAAGGCCTGTTGGTGAGTGGCCCAGAAGCTTTTCCGCCTCCCCTGTCTGCTGCCAAAACGATGTTAAACACACATCAGCTGAACACACAGGACCAGCTATTTGAAGATATCATGCCCCTGGAACTCATTGATGCTGAAAATGCAATATCTGATTTGTCCTGTGAGGCTGAGGAGCGCTGCTGTCTTAGATGGAGAATTGCATTTTCCAAATTCTTCTCTCAAGGAACCCAGGTAGGCAGGCTTCAGACACTTCCTTAGAAAAATCATCTGGAAGCATATCAGGAGCTGGAGGCTCCAGCCATAACCGCACTGCAGGAGATGAGAAAATGGACTCGCAACCCAAGTACCGCCCACAGGTCTAGGATGGAATTTGCTATCTTGGTAAACATCATATTTTTTTATGTTCATTTGTCATGGTCTTTGACGCTAATCTCAGCGCTCCGGTCTTGGTCACGAAATCCTACGGATCGCCAACCCACAGGTGGGTTTGGAAAACAGGACCCCTTATATGTCCCTCAGCTTCCAGCGATATCGTTGGAAAGAGAGCCTACTTAGTTGTATGCTTGGATGGGTTGATCGAGTCTTGCCTCCTAGAATTGAGACCAGCCCGTCTACAAATGCAAACGCCAAAGAGTTCCTGCAACTCCTGTCCCGGCATAATGTGTGCCCATTTCGGTCCAATTACTCTTCAGTATTTGCATTTTCATCTGAGAGATGCTTCCTGGCTGAAGCTGTTCGATGGATGTTACCAACTCTGGCTGCAAAGACCCCATCTACCACATGGGTGTGTCCACTCCTTTATTCGTACTGATAAGCACATTGATCTAGCTTGTTTGACAGATACACAAAACCTCATTGAATCACCTATTCCGTTTGATCTGTGGTTTCTCAATCATTGATCTGGATGCCCTTCATTTGGATGAAGAATTGCTTTTGGTTCTAAAGTTGTCTACTGAGCTGAGGAGCCTACAACAAGAATTATCCAAAGGTTTTCATACAAAGTTCCACAATAATGTGGATCCGAATACCCGAGGTTGTTGCATGTGCTATGATCAACCTGAGGATTCCAGGTGTGTCAGGTATTGGACGGTTGAGCCTAGTCATCACTTTGAAATCCATGGAAAGGTCGTCACACCCTATCTGGCCAATGATCCAGATCGACTTCCTCCTGTAGGGAAGGTAAGTATCTTGATGTTGATGGCTATGTCTGCCTCTAACTCTTTCATATGTAGGGCCCCAGCCCCAGCCAGCAAACACTTTGGCCGCAACTGGAATACTTTTACCTGCATTTTCCTGGACACCTTCTCCAGTCCAGGATAAAACAGGAGATAGGATCCATTCACAAACCTACAATTTCCCCCAGCATGCAGTGGCATCAGCAAACGATCCAGGAATGAGGGGACTCGATCTGGCCTCAGGTATGCTGGGCACACAGGTTCCACTGGAGACGGAGGTAGTGACATGGGATGATGGTCATATCACCATATTGCCCACTATAATGCGAGATGGACAAAATGTATTGATTGAAGACCTCCACCTCACAAAGAAACTTGCGGCAGTTCCTGCCTCCAAACCAGGGTCCGAATTTGTGACCCATCTCAATGGGGCCATTACAGAAAATGAGTTATTATTAATAGAAATTCGGTCTAGTCTTGCAGCAGGAAAGTGCGTCATTGTGCACAAGGCAGTGAGGCCCGGGCCCCTAAACCTTACAATGGAGTATCTGGAGAAGCGTTATGGAATTCATGCCACTATGCCTGTGGATATACATGGTGAGGTTCTGGACATTCAATATTCTAATGTGATCATTGCTCATCCTTGTTGCTCAGACATGGAGCTTCGAGCCAAACATCCTGCTCAACCTCATGTCCCTGGGGTGATAAGAGATTTGATTTTGGGCATAAACAATCAAACTGAGCACAGATATGTTCTGGATTGTCCTATAGCAGTAGGTCTGCCCCCTGAACTGGTGTAAGTTCCATTCAGTCTTCTCTGCATTTGCTGCTCATCCACACTCAGTCCCCTAGATGAGGGTCAGATGGCCTGGCACCGGACCACCAAGGATTGTCCATGGCCATGGCCAAGTATACATCTCAGTACCCCATGTGCCTCAGTGTCCCAGGGTGGGGTACTGATTCCTCCACGCCATGACTCTAAGGGACAGAATGCCTATTTCTTTCCAGTCATTGGCATCCAACTCCGGACACTTCTTTTCCCAAAGATCCCCCATGATGGTAAAGGGCCCTTTGAAGCAACAAAATTCCTCTGCAGCCCTCATGACCTGGATAATTATGATGCGGAGACTGTGACTGTATATCCTGGAGATTTGCTGTAAGCCTATGAATGGATGGTGTCCAGGATGATTACCTCAGGGGAAGCCAGTGTCTTTTGTGGACCAACACTTATCTGATGCAGTGAACATGAGTCATCTTCAGTATTTGTCCTGATTTAATCATACCTTGATAGGCTTGTTTGGTGGCTTTCTAGAATTCTTAGCCTTAGTAGAATGGCGATCAATCTGGGTCTTCTTTGTGTTTTTTGGCTTATTCCTCCTGGGATCTTGTCCCTGCATTTGCATGACAGCTGCTCAAAAGTCTAGTGGTCTTTTGAGGACAGCAAGCCTCTTAGCAGTGCGCTTGCATGCTCCAATTCTTTGTATGTGATAGAAACATGAGTTGGTCACTATCTTGATACTGTCATGACCAGAAGCTAGTGTCCAAGTAGAGCCAGGACTTTTCGCGGTGGGTTTGTTGACATCCGGTAGACATTGAAGGTTGGCAAATAGTATGTCCAGGCGATCATGTAGATGTAGCAATCGTGCTTCAGGTAATCCAGAGCACAGCTCATGATATCGTGCAATGTACCCCTCTGTCCAATAAGTTTTCCACTTTGATGACTGCAATGGTGCAGAGTCTTCACTGGGGAAGAATGTGGTACGTCTCTGGACAAATGAGAGATGAGGGCGGCCAGGTTTGTCTCCCTCCAGTCCAGCACTGCAGGCCTGGAATTGGATGGAGATTATCCACTGATTTATACGATCCAAGGACCAGCAGGTCATGGCTTCTTCCAGATCATTGCAGATCCTGGGATTGATTATGGCAGCATCTGCAAAGTTATTGGTGGTGTGAGCCACAGCTAGCTGCAACCAAAACTCCCGTGTAAATTGGATAAAAAGTAGGCCAACATCCAAATCTCCTGGATCCCAGATGGGGTCATAAACCCAATGCCTCATTAGAAGTTGAGGATGATCTTCAATCGTCTTCACTACATCCTTCCAGCTGGGTTGTGGACCAATAGGCCAGTTGTTGGAACTGGTTGTGGGATCTGGCAGGGTCCATGTCTTGCAATGGCTTTTGGCATTGGCACCCATGATTTTTCGGACATCAGCACTGTCCTCAGAGACAATCTTTTCATCCATGTCATAGAGAAAGAGCATGCCATCTCGGTCACAAATTCTTTCAACATCCAGACATCGGAGAGACTCTCGTAGATGAAGGTCCATCACAATAGGTGTGGAACTTAAGCAGCGAAGGAGATGACACAAGATGCTGGTTTTGTTGCCATAGTTGAGGGGGTTTTCCAATTTCAATGTTTTTTGGGCACGCCTCAAGCCCTCCAGCCTACCATCCATGAGGCCAAACCAAACACTGGAAGGGATCCAAAGAATAGGTCGCGACTACATAAAATCTTTGGTCTGATTCACATACATAAGCAATATGGTAACAAGAGTCAATTGCCAAAGACCTACCCGTTCTTTCAAATGGGGCAGCACCTCTGGAGCCACCTTTGCGCGATTTGTATCTGATCTCAAGCACCGTGGTGTCCACATAAGGCAGGGAAGAACTTGGTGCCTCCTGAGATATAGAAGGTAGCACCACTTCATTCTAGAATAAATCAACGACGTCAAGAGGAATGCGGGTGGCGCGCCGAGATGAGTTGGTACGATTATGAATCATATGGGGAAAGCAGAGGAGAAGATTGGATGTGTGATTTGCTGTGCTCAATACTCCAAAGGACACATGAGGTATGGAGCTCAAAGGGACAGACTTGGTCCACCACTCATTCCTTTGAGCTCCATGTAAACCCTGATCCTCAGCACTTTGGGGCACAAGAATGTCAACATAAACATGGTTATGTTTATGGATGGGGGCATTCTGCTCGATCACGGGGGCCAAGTAGATCCCTATGCTAAGGACTGGGCGAAAGTCTTAGGTAACCCAGATGTAGCTGTCAATGTCCACCGATATGTTGATTTCTTTAGGAATATCCATGTCAAGCTCCAGGTCCAGGGAGATCCGGTGGTTTGTGAACGGATATGCCCCATACACAAAGAGAGTCTCGTATATATCAGCATTCTCTGAAACCAGCTGATTGGCATGTTGCAGCATTTCAGATGCTCCCATGATACGCACGTCACTGGCAACAACTGTTCTGTCATCAGGAAATAGGGAGCAACGTGACAGACTGTAGCCTTCATTATTCCAGCGAGAAACCTGCAAGCTGGGATCATATGTATCAGATACTCCAATACCCATTATGCAATTCAGGGTGTCCACTGGAGGGCCCAAACAGAACATCTGGGAGAAGCTGGGGAGAATCCTGTAACCGTAGTCTCTGAAGAGCATGGATGACCCTAGCGCACTAATCCAAGCATTGCGGGATGAAGACCAGATCTCACCAGCATCCATGATGGGACGCATGGACTCCAGGGTAGGTCCACCCCAGTATTGATCAAATCTTGGATCAAAAGGCCGCCATCTGGATGGTCTGGTGCCCGTATCGCGGATATGAGTACCGGAGGTCAATGAATGGGAATCCAAGAGCTGCTTTAGATTGTCTGTCATCCGGTCACTCCGGATCAAGTTCCTGATTGGATTGTGGTCTTCAGAATCAGGATCCAGACCCTCATCATTCTGGGTTCCATTCCCTGGTGCTTGACCAGAAGATGAGATGCTGGTTGTGGTACGGGTTAAGTTTGGACGGCAGTTTGGGCAGTTGTATAATATAGTGGCAAGCTGAGTCACTATGACCTGGTGATTGTGAGCCATCTGCGGAGGTGCTTCCATTCTGGTTTCCAATGCAGCCTTGGAGATACGATCGGTTGGGTCCCAATTATCTGGAAGATGGCCGCCAAGATATAGATAGTGATGCCACTGGTGTCTACAGCTGAGTTTCACCATCTCAAAAATTCTGAGACGAGTGGTATGTCCACAGGGTATGGTTGGGCGCTGCAAACTGCCATCTACATAGTGGCTCAACCCTTTGTCTAGAAAATGCTCCAATATGGAACAAGCAATTGGCCCACAGTCACAATTTGATGCTCGTGGTAGGCGGAATCTAGGATCTTCATGAACGTGTACAGCGGAAGGATCTCCATGAGGCCAGCCATGCAAGATGGCCAAGCGTTTCCAGTACGATGGACCATGCCATTCCTCCCAGTTACTTTGTGGACTGACTCCAGGTCTGGCCTCTGAAGTCACATGGCGTCCCAAAATATGAGCACTTTGACGGTGATAATCAAAGATGGCTACACAGTAGTGCTGGGATATATCCAAGATGAAGCCAACCTGGGCCACGGGATGTTTCTGAGAAGGAGGCACAAAGTGCCTTTGCTGAAAAGTCCGTATTTCATTCAAGTGTGGCATCTGACCCAAATTGTTAACTATTGGAGGGGCCACAGCCATTATATCGGCATACTGCAAAGGGCCTAGTCCACATGTGGGATACCACTTGGTCATTAGGAAGAAATTAAGGACTGCGCCCCCAACAGGCATCTGAGGATTCAACGTGTGAAGCTGCTCAAAGCAGGAGCCCATAGGGTGGGGCGTGCCAAGTTCAACATCGGGTCTACATCTGCTACAGCCTTGATTAGATGGGCTTGGAGTCTGGTATTTTTTGAGTCATTCATTCACCTGGAGATTCCATATCATCTTGGGGCTCAGAAGTTGCAGATGAATCGTCAGCCAGATGAGATCTGGTCCATGCTGGACCACATTCCTCCAAGCTTTCAGGGCGATAATCATCAGCACGATCTTGATCTGACTCTGACAGTGGGCCTTCTGGTGTACCAGCATCGGATGACTCCTCATGTCTTTGCATGTATTCTTCCAGAATATCAAACAAATCATCGCAGATGGGATGAGAATGTCTGATTCTTGTATCAGAACCAGTGACAACATCTAATCATGATTCATCAGAAGACCATAGAGTAGGAAGAATTTTATCATCACCAGCATCAGATCTCATTTCTGAGCTCTCCTCTGATGGAAGCTCCAACTGAAGCCATGAACTTTGAACAGAGGACCTGCCAAAGTTCAAGCCATCTTCAGATGTCTCTGTTTCGCGTGTGGGTGAAGCGGAAGTTGATGGTGATATGTAGATTCCATGATTTGTGCGATCAGAGCTGCCATGCAAGTCAGAATCTGAAGATAGCTGCATATCCAGCCATGCTGAAGTATGCTGGGGTGAATATGGTTGGGATTCGGACATATCTGTGACTCCGTGGTGGAATATATGCAGTGGACACTGAAAATTGATAAACAGTTTTTTGCCAGGTATTAAGAGTTAAAGATTACCTAGCAGTTAGTCACTGTTTATAGGATAAGAGAGCACGGAATTGGTGCACAGTTAAGTTGGGCTTTTAGAGACTGATTTTGATATGACGTAGTACAGTCTAAAACAGGCACGTGAGCAATCAAGATTTGGCTAAAGTGCAGGCTAACAGATAAAGAATGAAAACACTGATACGATTTGTCCACAACTTCAAGCTTCTGCACTAGCACCCAAAACAATTTGAAGATGTCACAGCTGCCCAAGGGCATGTCCCAAAAGAAATTCGATGACTTACCAACTACACGTACAATCCGTGAGTCAGTTGCTGCACTTTTATAACTTTGTTTCTGATTCAGAGAAAATAAACTAGTTTATCAACTTGATTCAGATGAAGAAGGGGAGAAAAAAACCGAATACAAAGTTGGACAAAGGTGTGTTTCTTCTAGGAGGATGCTTAGCATGAATTCATATGCAGGTCTGATTCATCTGAGTCATGTTGCACATAGCGTTTCAGTGTATGCCCCCAAAAAAGGGCGCAAGGGAGTGGATCTCGATGATTTATGGTATGGAATCATTGAATGTATCCGTGTAGACAAGCGTGCAAAGGCTTCAGAGGTCTGCATCCATCAACAGCTAGCATATCATAATTTCACAATCATTTCTTTCTTTATAGGGGTCAAGATTCGTTGGTATTGGAGGGCAGACTATGAAGACCCACTTTTTAAAAAGGCTTCTCAGTCAGACTCCAGATTATTGTGCATGGGACGCCAAGAACTATTGGAGTCAGATATGTTCATCTGGGAAGAATCCAAAGTATTAGCTGGTGAGAACAATCCGCAGCTTTTGTAGTAGATCTGCACGACCAACCAAGATTTGTTATTAAAGTTCAAGGCACCATCCAAGTGGTCAAGTCCGATGACATGTCTGGAGTACAAAAGCCTTGGTGTTCAAATGAATTTTACACACGCTGGTTTGCAAGTTCTTCAACTCCCATACTTCAGGTCTGTCATGAGCTCCAAGAGGTTGGGAACATAATTGACCAACATCTGATCATAGGATGATTTAATCCACCTCTCTTGTATCTCCGCATGCAACAAGCCTTTCAGTCCTGACAAGGAGATCCAAAGATTTTGTCTGAATTGCAACCGCTGGTATCATACAAGATGTCTCAGAGTCCTGTCGCCAACAGACTCTATCAAATCTCATCTTCCAGAAACTAAAGTTCATGCAGACCACTTGGTGGATGAACTTTTCAAAGCACTCATTTGCTGTCCTATTGAACGTGGAATTACAGCTGGAGTATCTGGGAACGGATGGGCAATGCATCAGGCACGTGAGTGGCACAGTCAGTTGGTAGGCCAAGGCCATCGTCTGCCTGTAGACTGGACCATGCATATGGATCAGATTGACACAAGATGGATTGTACCCACACAACGGTTGGCCCACACTATCTATTACCAATGTCCTACCTGCCCAAGATATTGGCTGTAAATAGCAAAGTACAGAGGACTCAACAATCCAACATATACCAGACCATAGACTAAGACCTCATTTGTAAAAGTTCAAATAGAACTTTGAAACCAACTTCAGACTGTTCTTGAAGTTTGACCGTTCCCCTCTGCCTTTTCATCCAATAGACATACTTGACTATCACATGCATGTCATTCTTGATCTGCTTCTGCCAATCATTCAATACGATCAGATCTACAGCAACAGCAACAGCAACACCATGGATGAGGCATACCTCAACATCTCTAGAGGTCATAGCCTTGCCAACCTGCAATTTTATATCATTTTGAAGTGCAGGCGATCTGGCCCAATCACGCCCAAGGTACTTGAAGAATGTAAGAAACTGTAATGGCGACACATCATTATGATCAGAACTCGATGAAATGAGGAAATGAGAACCCACTCTGTCACTCCATTTCCAATTCTCAGATTCCTGAGCAATCTGACACGATTGAGCCACTTTTGACATGTTTGCAGGCAGTGTCTCAGTGATCCTGGACCTGGTACTGGGACCAGGATGAGGCATTGGGGATTCATCTGAGATCTCCATATGTCTCTCATCATTGTTCTTTGCTCTCTCCTGCAGACTACACTTTTGAGACACTTTTGAACGTGTCACCCTTGCTTTTTCCTTGCCCTTGTTCAACATTCGACTCTCATTGTTCTGGCCAGATGGGACTTGTATCTGAGAAGGTGGGTTAGAATACATCAATTGCTATCCGAACCAAACCAAACGTGGAAATGAGAAAGAATACTCACAGGTACCTTTGAACTGGATTTGGATTTGGATTTGGATTTGACTCTGGATCTGGGTGCATTGGGTATGAATGTGACTGAATCATAGGAAAACTTGGTATCGTGACTCTTGGTAAAAACCAAAGTGCCTTTGGATGTTTTGCTAGTGATCAGAGGTTTTTGAGCAGATTCATCAGGACTGGACATAGAGGGTGATGGAATAGGTGAAGACCGTTCAAGATCTATCCTGGAACAGGAAGAAGAAGAGATAGCAGACATCTGTAGATCATCCTTTGATAGAAGCAGTGTGCCTGGAGGAGTGAGTATAGACGCCACAGATTCTTCTAGGTGGTTGGAATCCACTGGCAAAGATGCATCGTTCCCTGGCAAGTCTGGACATGAATCAGGAGTGGCCAGAGATGCATGTCCAAGTGAACTATTGGCATCTATAGCCTGGTCCACATCCATATCATATGAAGAATCTTCTGGATATGAATCAGGGGTGGCCAGAGATGCATATCCAAGCGAACTATTGACATCTACATCCTGGTCCACATCCATATCATATGGCAAATCTTCTGAAAACAATGGGGAGTTGGAGCTTGGTGTACCATAATTAGATCTTATTTCCATAACACATGGAGGTGCAACAGCAGCTGCTGCAAGGTCTGATGATGTCTGGCCTGGTTCAGATGGTTTCTTGTTCGAGAAAACATGAAGCCTTTTGGCAGGCTGCGCCTAATGGAAAGTTTAGTATGGCTTCTCGATCATAAAGCAAGAAACTTGCCGGCAACAGTGACAGTGACATAGATTTTGCAGAACGCGGATGCAACCTTTTCAACAAAAAGATAGACAAATCCAGAGCAGAAACATCATTCTCTGCTGGTATTCTTAAGTGCTTCTTCGGAGACTCCAGTGCCGCGCTTGGAGTTGCCTGTAGTTGTTATGTCAGCCACAGCCACTTGATTAACCAGTTGAGATACAAAAGAGTAAGCACCTGGTTCAACGATGCCAGATCTAAGAGGGTATTCCTGCTATGTTTAGAAACAAGACATATGATCAAAATCAATTTGGACCGCTTACCTATCTGCCAAAGCACCAGATTTTCTGGTAGGTGTTGCTACAGCCAGGAGAGAGTCTGGCGGGGAAGTCTTTAATCTCAGGACCTGGCCAAGCTCTTTCATTTCTGATTTATATTTTTCAATGACCGGGGTGCCAAATCAGAGTAAGCACGCTAACCTTCAGCATCTTCAGTCATGGGTATTTCTGGAACAAGATCCCTGCTGATGGATATGGCTGATAATCTAGATAAACATCCAGATTTATTCATGCTGCGAAGTTTCATGGGGGATTTGGACTGCATCTGAGGCACCACAATTATGCTATTGCACACTCCTTTGGGTCGACCCCTTGCCTTTCTCACTGCTTCATTAGACGTATAATTCCTGAACCACAATGTCAGCATTCTTTATCCATCAAAACAGAGCATATATAACAGCATACCCTGGCATCTTTTGTTCAGACTTGTCCTGATAATAGGAGAGTATCAGCCATGATTTTGGTGAAGATGAACGGAACAGAATATACTCACCACAGCAACATCACTCTCAATTTCCGGTCTGGTTTGAATCATCATGTTGATCATGCCCTTGCACCACATTTCAGAGCATGGCCCAGGAGACTCTGTATTAGGCTCCAGTGCAATGTTGGCTGCGGTGGCTTACAACATAGCAGCCTGGTATTCTTCAGGATGCTCTGGCAGTTTTCCCCATAAACCTGGAACTACTTGCTTTTCTGCCCAACTATATCAATCTGTTGTGGATCAGAACTTTGATCCTTGAGCAGATGCATATCAGATTTCCAACTCACTGTATGTTTGAGGATCATCTAGAACCCTATTCATCATGAGGGATTTATGACAAGGATTCACAGATCCGCAATAATACATATAAGCCAAGAAAGAGTTCATGATGGGCGATATCCATGTCTCAGCCAGACATTCACTATGGACCTCCTGAATGAACCACTCCCTTATTTTACTCAGTACCAAGAGTTCCCTTCCAAAGATCTCATACTTGGGCTGCAAGAGATCAGGACAGTATGAAGGTCTGGGATGTTCCAGCAGTTTTTGGAAACAGATGACATCATGATTGAGAAATCTCAGGCCATTCCTGTAGTGAGCAGGAATCATGGCCAGCAGTTCATGATCGTGGAAAAGCTCATAAGTCCCGGTATCTGATATGAATTTTCCTAGATGATATGTCGGGATGTCGGAAAAGTTTGTGTGAGCAGGGTTTGACTCATTCCACCACTCATCAAAGTGTTGAAGATCAAAGTGATGTGACAAGGCCATAGAGCTATGTGATAGGAGAGTTTTCCAGATGTAACGTCAGCCAGAAAACAGTCAGATTCAGGATGACCGAACTTTACCTGGTGAGATAGCAGATGACTTCTTGTAAGACAAATGTCTGTTGCCGTTCCTTCTACTGCAATCTGGCACCAGCAGAAATCAGCAGTCGTGTGAATGTCACCTAAAGTCACAACATGTCACACACCGCAGTTTCAAAGTCAGCTTGGAGGGAGCGCAAGGTCAGTTAGCATCAGAGTATAAGGGCAACCATTATTGGTGCTGGAATTTTTTTAGAGAATGCAGCCAATTTTCAATTCCCTGACAGCCGGGGTCTGACCAACCTTGCAGCTTTCCTCATCTAACACTGCTGGAGCACCAGGCAATATATCTGCATGATTTTTGGCCTTTCCACTGTCACACTTGATTCTGCTTTGATTGCTGTAATTCTGCCTCATAAACAAGAAACATTTGTGAAAGTGCCAACTTCTCTGTGGTGGAAGAGATAGCAATCAACTAGATGTCAACTTGGCATATTTCTAAATTGTTTTCTGCCACAGCCTCCACTAGCAAGTCAAAGCATGTTCCGTAATAATGGTCCAGATCAAGATAGCTGATGTACTATGTCAAAGTTCTGCAAACTCTCTGGTCAACTCTAAAATCCTGTCCCATTCCTGAATCCTGGCTTCACGATCAGGAAGAGTCAGATCTGTACGGCTGTGAGCATGTTTGCTATGAGATCCTCTAGGCTCCACCATGATGGAGTTCAGGTTGGGCAGAGAATGAGCAAAAAATGCTGCCACAGTCACAGAACTGTGTGGCGGAGAGAATCCAACATGTAGTGTTGTGATGAGGGTGTTTCTAGCAGCAGATTCAAGAAGATGTTGTCCCAAGCTGCAGTAGAACAGCAGACCCAGCTTCTGCAAACTACGACAGTAGGACAGGATGTGTGATATCCCCCATAGAGTGGCCCTCGGAGCTTCTTCCCAAAATTGCCCTGTGCCCAAGAACAGATGTTTAAGATACGGTAAACTGAGGGCCAAATTCAGCAAGGCATCATCGTCAATCCTACAAGTGCCCAAGTCCTCCAGCTCCAGAGCAGTCAAATAGGCCAGGGCATACAAAGCAGCCAAGCCATGACGAGGAATCTGAAGAACGCTCTCATCCAAGACAAAAAATCCTTCTTCCCATGGCATCTTCAATCTTAACCCTACCAGATCCTCCCAAGCCGGTAATGCATCCTCGTCATCATCAGCTGGCCTGAGAGATATGAGAGCATCAAAGAAATGCAGGACGGCATCTGCTGAGCAGTATTCCTGGTGTACGTTGATGCTCAGTCCTTTCATGGTGATGGGGTGATTAGAGAACAGGGATATGATGGCTGGAAATCCCATGTCAGCGGACATGGCCATTGAATGATTAAGCGTTGGAGGACACTCATCAGGTTCTACCCGGATGTCAAGAACCCTGGTGCGGATGTGATGGTTTGGAATGAGAGAGGTCTGCTTCATGGATGATGATCCAGGGATAATGACAAGGGTTAGGATGGTGAGCCAGCGTAAAGATGATATGGAGGTCATCACTGCGGGTTCCACATAAGACAAGGTAAGATACCGGATGGGGAGGCTAAGGGAAAGGGAATTTAAAACAGTCCTGGTCTCAGATGAGTTGGCAATGTAGACCAGATTTTGCAGATGCGGTAATAAATTGTGGATGTCGGGAGGTAAGAGCATATGAGGCGGAAGTATCAGGGTAGTCAGTCCTGGATGCAGCAGGCTGTCCAGAAATTGGATTAGGCGGTCTCTCTTGTGTTTCAGCTCCACATGGATGAGAAATGGCAGAAGAGAATCCAAAGATCTGATTCGGCCATGCAAAGCCAGCAGGCTCTGAAAAACATGCTTGTATGGGGATCTCAATGCCTTCTTCTCCGGACAGATGGCTTTGACTCTGCGTGCATATGAATAAAACCTTGCCAGATCTGAAGGCTTCAATGTCCTGAGAACCTCTATTTCAAGCATCAGCTGCCAGCATGCTACAGGCTCAGCGACAGTATTGGGTGACCCACCAACTCAAATCCACCATTAGAATCTTGGTGGTTGTAAATAAGATCTTCGGGAAGAAGATGGATGAGAGGTTCCACAGAAGACAGCTGTTTCCATAGGAGGTGAAGTACGGCCTCAGAGATCGTCAAGGATGTTGTGGCTAGTCCAGCAAAAGCACCAAGTCTACCGGAATTCTCTGTGGAAATGGCCGTATAGACCATCTGCAAGATCATAAAAATTATATCAGGCATCTTGAAGATACGATGCATCTCTGAGGGTAAATATTATATATAAGATGGATGAGCTTATGGCGGATGCGACCAAAAATGCACATGGGATTTGCATCAGATCTAGTCCAGAATAAGTAAGTACCATAAGCAATTAGAATGGCGATATTGTTGGATGCAGTAGCCTAATCAACATTTGATTTTTCTGAACACAATAAATCAAGCGTCAGGATGATGGAACTGTGGAATAATATAAGCACCTGGGCATGGAACATACCAAATCATTCATTTTTAAGGTCACAAAACATGGGGGGCCAAAGTTGCATTCTGAGCAACCGCATTCCAGGGTTATTTGAATGTGATCTTCAAGTCCAGCGTGAATGTGCCCCCCAGGGTCGATGGTATATAGGATTATTCAAAAAATGGTTTAATCCACCTCAGAAAATTTCATCTTAAGTGGAGACAGAAGCAGAGACAGACGTCAGGAAGTGGTGACAGAAATGGCGACAGAAAATGCAACAGAAACGGCGACAGAAATGCAGACACCGAGACAGAAATTTGAAAGTGGATATAGAAACCATGACAGACATAGCATCATAAATAAATTATTAGGAGTACGTGAATGACAATAATACAAATTAAATTTTTGCCTCCACACATGAGATCCAATTTCAAGGTCACCAAGGATGATGGACCAAGCGTTGTGACACAAGGAATTTTTTGTGAAATGGTGAGCTTGGTATATGTGAATCACATTCCGCAAAGAGTAGAACACAAGTATGGTACCCAGTAGGTCACACCCTGTACATCATCATGTTCCCAGCGTTTTCACCAAGCAATCACTCTAGAAGGTCAAAAAATGTGGAAGACCCGGAAGATGACCATATGGCTTAAGCACAGTGGGGTCTATTTGTGGGATGGAACAAGCGTCAGGAACCTGTGTTTTATCAGATTTGTCTTGAGTTAGCACCCACATAATAGCATCCTAAGTCAGACGTCAGGTGCACAAGCATCCACATTCTACCATACGAACATCCACACCAATAGTTAGATTTTCTATTTAATCTCAGCCTCTCGCTACCCTTCAGCAGTTCAAACACCCAACTTTACACTATATTCACCAACTCATCCTCAACCACTCAGTCAGCCCATGGCTACCACAAATAACAACTTGGCATTGAAGACTACTCCCTGTGACACCTGCGCTGCAGACAAAACAGAATGTTTCAAGGTTGGGGACTCCCAGGCATGCGGACCATGTATGAAGCGTTGCTCATTCTTAGAGGGTAAGGATCTTGTCTATTCTAACAACTTCTTTCAAGATGCTGATGGGTTTTCATAGGCCCACAGCCGCAGCTCTGTCCTTATATCATGCGAGCGTGTCATCTAAGGTTCCCAGGATGCAAGTCCTGTCAGATAATGAAGCGACGATGCACCAGCTGGGCTGGCGCAGCATGCGTTGCCTGTTCAGCACTCTGCAGTCATGGTAAGTCAGTATTTCGCAAGAATGTCCTAGTGCTGATGTATATAAACCTCTTGCAGTGCCGAAGGCAGATCATACTAAAAATAATACCTATAGCGAATCTGATGGGTCTGGAAGTTCCGATTCATCAGACGATTCAGACCATGTTGTCCTCTTAGATGAGAAGCCATCCGACTGGGTGGAGCCTCCTGCCAAACGGAGGAAGCTTTCTGTTTCCAAAATGGGTCAACTCGAGGACGAAATCAGAGACCTCGAAAAGCACCTCGAGAGGACAGAAGAACTACGTCTCAGGGCAGAACTTGAATGCAAGAAAATCAAAGATCAATTAGAGCTTCTGAGAGCTTGTCGGGCAGTATAGGGGCTGTAGCATATACGTCTAATTCTAGCATCATGTTTACTTGGTGCAATCCATTTACATATCGTCTTGCTGATTTATGTTACATGATATATATACAACTACTGCAAATATCTAGCAAGCTCGTGCAAATTCTGCGTGACACACCTGGGTGTCAGGGGATTGTCCAACACCAAAGATCTCAAACTGGAGCAAACAGTCAAGCAAGTGTCTTCCTGCTATTTTTAAGACATCAGGAATTTTTTGTGAGGGGTTGAGCTGCGTACACCTGGTGGTCAGGAGCTGGTCTGGTACTGGAGGTCCCATGCTGTAGCAAACTGCAAAAAATGTTTCTGCCTACCATTTTAAAGGTCACTGAAGTTGATGTACCAATGTTTGAGACCTCAGGAAAGTTCCATTATTTTGGATGAGGAGACGATTCCCCAAGGTGTTGAGCTTGGTACATCTAGAGTTCAGGGGATGTTGTGACATGAGAGATTCCGGACATCAGCAGAGACAAAATGAAGTGTCTTCCCAAAATTTTCAAGGTCACTGAAAATGACAGACCAAGTTTTGAAAGGACTGGAATTTTTTATGCGGTGATAAGCTTGGGGTCAGGGGGTGGTCTGGCACCAGAAGTCCTACAGTGTAAAAACATACAAACAAGCTTTTCCCACCATTTTCAAGGGTATGGAAGATGATGGACCAATTTTTGAGACACCAGGAATTTTTTATGAGACAGTAAGCTTGGTGCACCTGGAGGTCAGGGGTGGTCTGACACCAGAGGTCACAAACATCAGAAAACATCCAAACAACATTCTCCCCACCATTCTGAGGGCCACAGAAGATGATGGACCAAGTCCTGCGACACCAGTAATTTTTTGTGAGGTGGTAAGCTCGGTGCATCTGGAGGTGAGGGGGTGGTCGGACACCAGAGGTCACAAACATCAGCAAGTAACCAAAAAAGTTTCTCCCCACAATTTAAAAGGTCACAAAAGATGATGGACCAAGTCTTGAGACACCAGGAATTTTTATGAGATGGTAAGCGCTTGGTTCACCTGGGGGTCAGGAGGTGGTCTGAAACCCAAGGTCACAAACATCAGCAAGCATCCAAACAACTTTCTCCCCACCATTTTAAAGGTCACAGAAGATGATGGGCCAAGTTTGGGATTGCCAATAATTTTTGTGATGCTGTATGTCTTCTCCTCCCCCTACATCCACCCATGTTGGACAAAGATTTTGCAAAATTGGTTCAAGATCATGTAGTTACATGACTATGATACATATAAAGCCATCCTGATAAGATTCTAGCCTATCCCAATATGGTTATGGCGTCCCAATATAGATATTTGGTAGCAAGACATGGTCGGCAGTAAAATGATCATAACTCATGTTCCTGACAACCAATTTCTTCTGCAATAGCATCCCAGTGATGTGCTCCATGATATGAAATAGAGGTGTGCGATTTGTTAGTTCCAGACACTAACACTTTTAGTTCAGCGACCCACCACCACCACCGTTACAGTGACCTCACATGATGTCATATGGCCAAATACAGTAATTCTGTAATTTTTGAACATTTCACTGGTACATGGAGATGTGTCTTGATATTCACGTGTTGTTTACACATCGTATGCAATGTGACAAGACAGAAACATGCATATATTGATTCCTGAGTAATACTATGCAATTGGAACATACGAAATCTGCAAGAACATGAGATAGCAAGTGTAAGAAAGCAGAATCATAGCAAGCGAGTGAGAGTCTTGTACACGCAATTGTGAAAGCATGCAAAGAAAATGAAACAAACAAACTGACTATGCAGATTTACAAGCTTTCTTCACATTTGTGCCACCGGCGTTATTAATCTTATGCTTGCAGGTGCTTGGTCCAGGGTAATTCTCTTTATCATCATCAAAAACAGGCTTGAGCCATTGGGTCTCAGGAATGCCGGTGTCACATTGCTCAAGGCTCGTCAGCATGAATGTATTGAGGATGTTGAGTGGCAAAGGGTGACCATTGGGATGCTTAGGTGTGAGTACTGTGGGTGAACATCATCAAGATGCTGAATCATATTGTAGCGCCAGATAGCATCCACAAATACTGCTTCAGCACAAGACTTTTTCCCAGTGACAGGTGTTAGTGATGGATGGCAGAGTTTACACTTGAGTGGGACATTCCATGGGGTTGGTTCTTGGAACCAATATTGGCATTGACATATCAGAATACATGATGGTAAGGGTAGCATGTTTTGAGTGATACACTGCCCTTACTATTCAAGATCTTGATTTGAATCTTGCACTCGTCATGACCGGATCAGCCACAGAATCCACAAGGGTATATGAGACCAACCTGAAAATGGGTAAGTCTTGCTTGCTTGCTTGCAAACAAAACCTTGACACACACCTGCTCCTTTAGAGTCTTGTTGATGCTGTTAGATGCCTGCAAGATATGCAGACCAACATGTGCTTGCATTGAGTCGGTCTTTGCACCACATAGCAGACAGTCCTCCAGAGGTCCCTATTCTGCAGCAGCAAGCTGCTGACTTGCTTCAATGCAAAAGATACCTGTGGAGCCTGTATCACTGTGTTAGTAGGTATGATTAAGTTAAGAGACAAGAAACTTACCATTGGTAAGAGAAAAAGGAAACATAGAAGGATCAGAAGGGGTAGGGACACGGAGAATGTTTTTGATAGGAATTGAATGCTCACAGACGGTGTGCCAAAGAGTGTCACATGCAAGAGAAAGAGCCGACTCTTTGATGATCCACATGTTCCCAAGGTTATTCAATGCAAAAAACTTGTTGGAATTGATGTCAGACTGCATATGAACTCACATTGTCTTGGGGTTAACGAGTTTTATCAGACGTCCCAGCACTGTGATTTTAACAACCTTTTCCATGGTTTGCATGGTGCCTTGAATCTCCAAGTTCGTTGTGACATAATTCCCTGTCCAGAGCCAGGAGTGCTGATCAATAGGTCGGTGCATAGGGATCAATGTGAGAATTTAGCCGGTGATTTTAACATTGGGGGTGTGAACATTCGAGACAAGGATATGATGGCATGTAATACTGTGGTGTTTGATTGACGTGGAATGCACAAGTGCAATAGTGAGCAAGAGGTTGATGCGGATGATTGTGAGGAAAACATTGCTGATGATGAATTCCTGTCTGTTGAGAGACTTCACAATGAAATACTTATTGAGCACCCATTGACAGATCATTTCCTTGTGGATGTACTTCCTATAGATAAGAAGATAATCGTCTGGATTAATCCCAGGGCTGCTAACAAGAGCTGGAGTATCAGGACATGAGGTCGATGGAATGGTAAGGTCAATGTTCGAGCTTCCAAATGCAACACCATGAGTAAGGGCTTCCTCCAGTGTAAGGACATCCTCATCTAGCTCAGGCTCCTTTTCAACACTGATAGGACCAATAAGCATCACACCTGGTGGGGGTTGTATCCTATATGTCAGACCCACTCAGGTCCACTTAACCCCTAAGCATCGGACCCTAAACATCGGACCTACTCAGATCCTGAGCCTCGGAACGACTTGACAGTTAATTTCCAGTTCTGCTCCTATTCCATTGCCCCATTCATATAGTCCCCTTGTCCTAACCCCTATATTCTCAGATCCACTTGACAGTTAATATCTAACTTCATTCCCAATCATATCTCCTATGCTGAATCCATTCGATACTTCATCTCCATCTCTGTTTCTGTATTATTTTCCTTGTGCCTGTCAGTTTAACCTTTCCATATGTTCCTTGCATTGACCTGGATCTCTGCTGACTCCGTCCCCGTCGCACATGTCCATAGTATATAATACCTTGTAAACTCGTAGTAGTTCCTCAGTTCAAATATCACCTTAGATTATCCTCATTCTGTTTCCCTAGACTGGAATCTGTTCTCTTGGGTCTGGGATCCATTTCCATGGACCGGACCCCATTTCCCGGTCCAACCTCTGTGTCCTGGAATTGATTCCTCAGACTATACTCCGCCTCTACCTTTGGGTAGTCTACCTCCATCAGTTTTTACTCTGTACATTGTCTAGTGTAGTCTTACCTCTAGCTTTGGCCTCTCAGACATCCCATCCTTCTGTCCTTTCAGACATCCTGTCCTCTCGGACATCTCATCCTCCTGTCCTTCTGTCCTCTTGGACTTCCTGACTTCCTGTCTTTCTGTCCTTACACCTGTCTGTTCTGTCTGCCACATCTGCCGGACTAAAGCCCCTATTGTCCGGTGGACTAATCCTCTTATGTCAGCTGGACTAACCTTATGTTGGCCGGACTAACCCTCCTCACGTTGGCCAATGAACCCCCTTTATGTCGGCCGGACTAATCCTCTTATGTTGGCCGGACTAACCCTATGATTGGCCGGACTAACCCTCCTTACATTGGCTGATGAACCCTCCTTACATCGGCCGGACTAACCCCCTGAACATCGGCCTGACTCTTCCTTGGAAACACCTACCAGACTAACTATGAAAGATGATGGACTAAGTTTTGAGACACCAGGAATTTTTTATGAGACAGTAAGCTTGGTTCACCTGGGGGTCAGGGGGTGGTCTGACACCAGAGGTCACAAAGATCAGCAAATACCCAAACAACTTTCTCCACACCATTTTGAAGGCCACAGAGCATGATGGACCAAGGTTTAAAAGGCCATAAATTTTTTGTGAGGTGGTGGGCTTGGTACATCTGGAGGTTATGGGTGGTCAGACACCAGAGGTCACAAACATCAGAAAATACCCAAACAACTGTCTCCCCACCATTTTAACGGTCACAGAAGATGATAGGCCAAGTTTTGAAAGGTCAAGGATTTTTTGTGAGGCAGTGGGCTTGGTGCATCTGGAGGTCAGGGGATGGTCTAGCCCTGGAGGTCCTACCCAAAGGAAAACATGAGAGAAATTTTCTCTCCACCATTTTAAATGGTATGGAGGATGATGGACCAAGTTTCGAGATACTAGGAATTTTTTATGAAACAGTAAGCTTGGTTCACCTGGTGGTCAGCAGGTGGTCTGACACCCAAGGTCACAAACATAAGAAAACATCCAAACATGTTTCTCCCCACCATTTCAAAGGTCACAAAAGATGATGGACCGAGTTTTGAGACACCAGGAATTTTTTATGAAGGTGAGGGGGTGGTCTGACACCCAAGGTCACAAACACCAGCAAACACACAAACAAGTTTATCTCCACCAGTTTAAAGGCTACAGAAAATGATGACCAAGTTTCACAGGGGCTGGAATTTTTTGTGTGGTAGTACACCTGAAGGTCAGGAAGTGGTCTGGACTGGAGGTCCCATGCTGTGGTGAACACACAAACAACTTTATTCCCACCATTTTAAAGGTCATTGAAGATGATGGACCAAGTTTTGAAAGGCCAGATATTTTTTGTAAGTTGATGAGCTTGGTTCACCTGGGGGTCAGGGGTGGTCTTGACACCAGAGGTCCTATGCTGTAGCAAATAGCACAACAAGTTTCTTTCCATCATTTTACAGGGTATAGAAGATGATGGACCAAGTTTTGAGACACCAGGAATTTTTTATGAGATGGTAAGCTTGGTTCACCTGGGGGTCAGGGGGTGGTCGGACACCAGAGGCCATAAACATCAGAATAATCAAACAACATTCTCCCCACCATTCTAAAGGCCACAGAAGATGATGGACCAAGTGTTGAGACACCAGTAATTTTTTGTGAGATGATGAGCTTGGTGCATCTGCTGATGAAGGGACACTTTTACACCAGGAATCCTATACATCAACCTAACATCCAAAAAAGCTTCTCCCCATTATTATAAATGTTTCTCAAGATGATGCACCAAGTTTCGAAGGACAAGGAATTTTTTGTGATGTGGTAAGCTTGGTACACCTGGAGATCAGGGGGTGGTTTAGCACTGGATGTCTTACACTGAAGAAAACATGAAAGCAAGTTTCACTCCACCATTCTAAAGGCTACAAAAAATGATGGATCAAGTTTCAAAAGGGCAGGAATTTTTGCAAGGTGGTAAGCTTGGTTCGCCTGGGGATGGTCTGACATGAGAGGTCACAAACATCAGAAAACACCCAAACATCATCCCCCCCCCCCACCATTTAAAGGTTTCTGAAGATGATGGACAAAGTTTTAAGACGCTAGGAAATTTTTGTGAGGTGGTGGGCTTGGTGCATCTGGAGGTCAGGGGGTGGTGTGGCACTGGAGGTCTCATGCTGTGAAAAATGCCCAAACAAGTTTCTGCCCACTATTTTAAAGGTTTTTGAAGATGATGGACCAAGTTTCAAAAGGCTAGGAATTTTTTATGACATGGTAAGTTTAATACACCTGAAGGTCAGGGGGTAGTCTTGACTGGAGGTCCCATGCTGTGGGCAAACACCTCAAGAAGTTTTTGCCTATCAGTTTAAAGGTCACTAAAGATGATTGACCAAATTTTGAAAGGCCAGTAATTTTTTGTGAGGTGGTGCAGAAAACTCCCAAACAACATTCTCCCCACCATTATGAGGGCCACAAAAGATGATAAGCCAAGTTTCAAAATGCCAGTAAGTTTTTGTGAGGTGACCAGCTTTGTACACCTGGAGGTCAGGGGTGGTCTGGCACTGGATGTCCTACACTGAAGAAAACATGAAAGCAAGTTTCACCCCACCGTTTTAAAGGCTACAAAAAATGATGGACTAAGTTTCAGAAGGGCAGGAATTTTTTATAAGGTGGCAAGCTTGGTTCACCTGGGGTCAGGGGGGTGGTTTGACACCAGAGGTCACAAACATCAGAAAACACCCAAACAACATTCCCTCCACCATTCTAAAGGCCACAGAAGATGATAGGCCAAGTTTCAAAAGGCCCAGAATTTTTTGTGAGGTGGTGAGCTTGGTGCACCTAGAGGTCAGGAGGTGCTTTGATGCCAGAGGTCCTACACTATAGAAAACATCTGCACAAGTTTCTCTCCACCATTTCAAAGGCTCCAGAAGATGATGGACCAGGAATTTTTTGTGAGATCATAAGCTTGATCTACCTGAGGGTTGGAGGATGGTCTGACACCAGAGATCCCAAACAGAGACAAAATCAAGTTTCCCAATGCTATTTTAAATGTTACTGAAGATGATTGACCAAGTTTTGAGTGACTAGGAATTTTTTGTGGGGTGGTAAGCTTGGTGCATCTGGTGATGAAGGGATGCTTTTACACCAGGAATCCTATACATCAACGCACACCCAAATAAGCTTCTACCCATTATTTTAAATGTTTCTCAAGATGATGGACCAAGTTTCAAAGGACTAGGAATTTTTTATGAGACAGCGAGCTTGGTGCACCTGGAGGTCAGGGGTGGTCTGGCACTAAATGTCCTACACTAAAGAAAACATGAAAGCAAGTTTCTCCCCACCATTTTAAAGGCTACAGAAAATGGTGGACCAAGTTTCAAAAGGGCAGGAATTTTTTGCAAGGTAGTAGTAAGCTTGTTGCATCTGGCAATGAAGGAATGACCTTACACCAGAGATCTCACACTGAGGCAAACACCCAAACAAGTTTCTCTGCATCATTTTCAAGGCCACTGAAAAAGGTAAACCAAGTTTCAAAGAGCTAGGAATTTTTTGTGAGGTGGTAAACTTGGTACTCCTAGAGGTCAGGGGGTGGTCTGGCACTGGAGGTCCTATGCTGGAGCAAATAGCAAAAACAGTTTCTCCCCATCATTTTAAAGTTCGCCGAAGATAATGGACCAAGTTTTGAAAGGCCAGATATTTTTTGTAGGATAGTAAGCTTGGTACACCTAGAGGTCAGGGGGTGGTCTGGCACTAGAGGTCCTGTGCAATAGAAAATAGCAAAACAAGTTTCTCCCCATCATGTTAAAGTTTGCTGAAGATAATGAACCGAAAGACCAGGAATTCTTTATAAAATAGTACACCCGAAGGTCAGGAAGTGGTCTGGACTGGAGGTCCCATGCTGTAGTGAACACACAAACAACTTTCTCCCCACCATTTTAAAGGTCACTGAAGATGATGGACCAGACCAGGTTTTCAAAGGGCAGGTATTTTTTGTAAGTTGATGAGCTTGGTTCACCTGGGGGTCAGGAGATTTCTGACACCAAAGGTCCTATGCTGTAGCAAATAGCAAAACAAGTTTCTTCTGACCATTTTAAAGGGCACAGGATATGATAGACCAAGCTTCAGCTTGCAAAACTACTGGAGGCAAGCCTCCAAGGAAACAGGTAGGTTCCCAAATCCCATACATGTGCTACACTGATGAAATACCCAGTATAGGCCAGACAATAACCAAGGATCTTCTGATGGATCATTGTGTTTCTCAAACACAAGTCAAGACGTGGCAGAGACCATATCACTTTGCTCCAAATTTGCTGATTGGCTCAAGGGCCTTGGTGAGAGTGAAACAGATAAGCACATTCTAGAGGCTGTTGAGTGGAATGGCAGAAAATTCTTTCATCTAATTCAGTGTATGCTTGACTACAAATGCGCCTTAGAAGGGCTTGGAGAACACTTAGACATGAAGACCAAGCCTTCAGGACCCATCGGACTTTGCACAAAAGCCCTGCATGACTTCACTGATTTTTTGGATGCTGAAGCACAGGATGACATCTCTATTCCACTATCTCTTGCTATCAATTGGGATGGAAAACAACTTTTCTGTCTGGCAAAGTGCTGCCTAAGTTTCAATAATGCAATCAACGGTGAAGGTTCAGGTTCGGAGAGCTCATGATGATGGTATGTGTGTATATCATTTTCATTAGTGATTTTTGAGCACTAACAAGCAGGAAGACACATACAATTAGTTGCAGAATGGGAACAAGCACATCTGACTCTAAGGCTTTTGTGGTCTGTAGTCTGGTGGAATGTCCATGGTGCTATGTTGTACAAATTGGCATGTAGCTGTCTCAGTGTATTGGCAACCACAAAATAATACAGACCACAGTTACATAGACACTTTTACAGTCCATTCAACACCAAGAAAGTTACTGAATGCTCCATGACTCAATGGCAGAAGTTGCATGCACATTTGACACATCATGTAAGTATCTGGGTGGGAGGAGATTGTTGAGGAGAATGCCTACAAGTTATGACTGGCCCATCAAGCTGGCACCAAGCAAGATGTAAGTACATGACACTACTATTGTGTGATGTGACTCATCTGACTAGTGGTATACAGCCCAGTACGTGCATCAGTCATAATGCTGTCAACATGGCAGATACAAAGTCCTTGCATGGTCTGGCCATGGTGGCTGATTTCCAGTGTTTCCTTGAGTCAATATTAATGAACATGTAAACTGTATCCCATTTGTATCCCTCCTGCTCTATCTACAGTCATGAGCACACATTCTCCCCACTATTTTAAAGGCTGCAGAAGACAATGTATCAAGTCTTGTGACTCTAGTAATTTTTTGTGAGGCAGTGGGCTTGGTGCATCTGGAGATCAGGGGATGGTCTGACCCTGGAGGTCCTATTCTGAAGAAAACATGAGAGAGAGTTTCTCCCACCATTTTAAAGGGTATGAAAGATGATGGACCAAGTTTTGAGACACCAGGATTTTTTTGTAAGGTGGTAAGCTCAGTGCATCTGGAGGTCAGGGGTGATCAGACACCAGAGGTCTCAAACATCAGCAAACACCCAACCAAGTTTCTCCCTGCCATTTTAAAGGCCACAGAATATGATGGACCAAGTCTTGAGACACCAGTAATTTTTTGTGAGGTGGTAAGCTCAGTGCATCTGGAGGTAAGGGGCAGACTCCTACCCACTCGGCAAGGGTGTTTTCAGCAAATCCGAGGGCAAGTTGAGACTTTGTACTTATTTGTACCTGATTACTTAACTTTTTTGAACTTTATATTGTGCTGAACACCCTAAGCCGACTGGCACAACTTGCTGTGGCGCGACGGTGTGGTCCTGTTTACATACTCATCTAAATGGTAATCTGAGCCGTCGACCGGCCATAACAGCCGTTTTTGGTTCCGTCCTTAATGAAGCGTGACAATACAATCACTGAAAGGATAATCGCATTTCGGTACACTAGAAGATACCAGACCATGGTTTTCGACAGCGCCATAACCAACGTCATCCGAAGCCTTGAAGAGAATCACCTGTCGATAAATGAGCTCATTGACAACATCCTTCACAGTACCAATGAACATCACCTGGTAGCACGCAGGAGTATCGAAGACGACGCGGGAAATATATGTAGACACGTTTACGCAAACTGCGTGTCGCGGCCGGTGGTTTTTGATTGGGCCATGGATACTGTTTCAAAGGTAGTGTTCGAAGAATTACAGGAGTTAGCGCACGAGCGCAGTGGTTTGCATTTCCGTCCTACAACAGCAACAGCAGAACAGTTAGAAGGAGGTTTCTTGTCCAGGATTGCTGGAATTATGCAGGCAGTAGCGCCTCACCTTTGGCATCTCGTGGTTTTGCTCCTGCGGTCTCCTCGTAAACGGGCTGCGCCTGCAAGCACTGGCCATAAGACTCGAGAGGAAGACCGGGAAATGGATTTGGGAGAGTTTGGGGGTGACGAGGCAGATCTGGAACAAGGGAAAGAAAACCATTCCCGCAGCATCAGTACAACATATCCCCCAGATATCCCCACTTTGAAGTCTTTCTACTATGTCTCTTCGAAACTGAGGACTCATTCCCGAGTGAAACCATACTATTTTATCTTGGTTTTCTTGCGCAACTTGTGAACGCAAGAACTCCGCAATTTGCTCAGTTTCTTTCCTACTGTTTGCAAATACAAAGAAAGGGTCTTCTCCATTGAAGCACAGGACTCGAAGTAGGTCGAACATTGAATTGAGTGGATACATCATCTTCTCGACTCGGAAATGAATATTTGGGCGGTCATTTGATCGATGCACCTTGACCAAGTTAGGGCGTATGTGGAGCTTCTCGATGACATCGTCGATGACGTGGGGGGGCATAGTGGCAGACGCACAATGGAATGGTGTCTCTCGTGGAAGAAGCCATCTAAGGGATCCAAGTTCGGTATACTCTGGCCGGAAATCTCCCCATTCAGAGACACAGTGGGACTCGTCAAGAGTGACATTGAAAAGTTGTTTCTCGAACTTCTTGTCATCCAGCAGGCGAATGAAGCGCTGGTCGGTCCGGGCTCGTTCTGGACTGATGATGATTGCACGATATTTGAAATTTGCAATGTCCTGCAAGTAATTTCAATTAGGTTGTGCACCGTGACAGGGATGGGGCTATGGCACCTTGTAAGCCTCGTCTGTTGCTGTTGTGGCATTTAGGGTAATAGCTGGGATGTTAGCTACTCGTGTTTCATCTACATTCTTGTCGCCAAGGATGTTCAATGGAGTAATAAGAATCATAACTCCATTGTCGTTGAAGAGCAATGGAATCCAGAAACACAAAGTTTTGCCAGATCCAGTGGAAGAAATAGTAAAAACATCATTTCTTTTCAGTTGCTCCTGTGCAGATTGAAGCTGCCATTTGCATGGAGTAAACCCAAATATCTCTTCGACAACGTGCTGCATGTCGAGCATCTCTGGGACGACAAACTTCAAGGCAGACATATGCAGGGACAGGAGCGTGCTCAAGAAGGCAGCCGTGGAAAGAAATGTTACGCTGTCACACTCTGTTTACAACTAAAAATGGCTGTATGGGCCGGTCTGTGCCATCCGACTGATATACAAACACGACCACACTTGCAAGTTGTGCCAGTCGGCTTAGGGTGTTCAGCACAATATAAAGTTCAAAAAAGTTAAGTAATCAGGTACAAATAAGTACAAAGTCTCAACTTGCCCTCGGATTTGCTGAAAACACCCTTGCCGAGTGGGTAGGAGTCTGGGTAAGGGGGTGGTCTGACACCCAAGGTCACAAACACCAGCAAACACACAAACAAGTTTCCCCCCACCATTTTAAAGGCCACAGAAGATGATAGACCAAGTCTTGAGACACCAGGAATTTTTTGTGAGGCTGTGGGCTTGGTGCATCTGTAGGTGAGGGGGTGGTCTGAAACCCAAGGTCACAAACATCAGCAAGCACCCAAACAACTTTATCCCCACCATTTTAAAGGTCACAGAAGATGATGGGCCAAGTTTTGGATTGCCAATAATTTTTTGTGATGCTGTGTGTCTTCTCCTCCCCCTACATCCACCCATGTTGGACAAAGATTTTGCCAAATTGGTTCAAGATCATGTAATTACATGACTATGATACATATAAAGCCATCCTGATTAGATTTTAGCCTGTCCCAATATGGTCATGGCATCCCAATATAGATATTTGGTAGCAAGACATGGTCGGCAGTAAAATGATCATAACTCATGTTCCCGACCACCAATTTCCTTAAAAGTTGGTGCAATAGCATCCCAGTGATGTGCTCCATGATATGAGATAGTCAGAAAGGCCAAAAAATGTGCGATGTTATATATAATATATAGCCATAGCATGTATAGTCATTTTTAATGACAAAGTCAGAAGCTAACGAGACCAGAGCTCTTATCGCAACTATCTGTCAACTAGGTGGATGTCCCTGTCCAAGATGTTTGATTCCAAAGAGTCGACTGCACAATCTTGGTATGACTCGAGATAGACAGCAGCGCACTACACACCAGCGCTCAGATGGCGATCAGGAACAATTGGTTGTCGCCGCTAGGAAACTTATATATGAAAAGAATTATGGAGTAGACAGCACTGCGGTAGAAAATCTACTGAAACCTTGCTCTTGGGTGCCAACCTATGTAAGCAACTTGATTGATTCTTTCGGCCAAGCTGACAGGTTGTCAGAACACCTTTTCTAAGTGTCTTAGTTGTCGAGGCTTCAATATATTTGAAGTGCTAGTGGTGGATCTTCTTCATGAAGTGGAACTTGGAGTTTGGCGCTCACTCCTAATACATTTACTTAGGATTATACGTTCTATTGATAAAGATCTAGTGCATGAGCTAGACAGGAGGTCTGGTAACTTTTTCCTTCTCAATGAGATGAATGCTCATTTGTTATGTCCTCTCATAGATACCGACTGGTTCCATCATTTGGACGATCTACTATAAGAAGATTTACCGCGAATACATCAGAGCTATCCAACATGGCAGCGCGTAATTTCGAAGATCTCCTCCAGGTACGTGCGACGTGTAGGCTAGATTAGCTCCGCTGATTTTCTGAAGTGTGCTATACCGGTATTCGATGGTCTTTTTCCCGCTACTCAAAACCAGATAGTGCAGGACCTTCTTTTCACCCTGGCTCATTGGCACGGCCTATCAAAGCTCCGCATGCATTCAGATTTGACGTTGGATATCTTTGATGCAACTACTACTGATATCGGCAACCAGCTCCGTGACTTCAAGGTCAAGGTATGCTCAGTCCACGATGCCAAAGAGCTTGACAAGGAAGTGAATGCACGTTCGCGCTGTCAAGCAAAAGAAGCAGTTCGTCGGACCCAGGCTGGCAAGAACAACAAATCTGTTACCAATGGCCTCCTTACTACTACGGCGGTAGAGGAACCAGTGGATCACAACAAACTTCGTAGGACAGTTTCCTTCAACCTGCAGACTTACAAGATCCACGCTCTCGGAGACTATGTGTCTTGTATTCGACGCTTCGGAACAACCGACTCTTACAGTACTGAACCGGTAAGCTTTGACAATTGCAGCTGTACTGATTATCTGAAGCATCTGGACAGGGAGAATTGGAACACCGCACTGGCAAGAGATGATATCTTAGAACAGATAGGAAATCCTTCATACGCCAGCTCACTCAAATTGAGCGTCGCCAAACCCGTATTAGGTGTATCAAGAATCGTCTTGAAGAACCAAGAGCTAATCGATGCCTTTAACAGAAGAAGATTCCGCTGGACCGCAGTACACCTGCGTGGCCGACGCAGTTGGGGCGGTACGCCCAAAAGGTAAGAAGGTGAGCACCCATTACTTTTGATATCATTATATCCACGCTGACTTTTACCATATACAGGGTGCCACCTCTAGTTCCAGACTTTACAGTGCAGGGGCTGCAATTCGACCTTCTTAAGTCGGTTTTTGCTTTCTAATAGTAGCGCTTTGACTCTGACATTGGCAGGAATGAGGTTTATGGGGAATGGGAGGAGTTTGTTCATCTGTCCGGAGCCACCTACTACTACAATAGGACAAGGGTGAGCACCAATTGCATGTACACATTTCACTTACTTTTTTGGAAATGTAGAAAGCATACACTGGATTCAATGTAAGGGATTGCTCTAGTGATTGCCTTGACAAATTTGAAGCTTGGGTCAAAGCAACGCGAGCCCAAGCACATGAAGATCTCTTATTAGTTGCTGAGCCGGCGAGGACTCAGAATGTGGATGGGGATGTCTACCTCTATTATCTGGTGGCACTGGAGGCACGCATCATCGGCTGGCTGGAAACTTTTGATGGCACCCATCTTTTCAGAGAATGCGACTCTGCCCGCCAATGGAATCATAAACATATGTGACCTTTTTATGTCTCTACCTGACCTTACATTGTGCAGGACTCGAACTGGAGGCCCAATTTTGGTAAGTGATCATAGATGGCGGCATAGCATGATTTATTCACGAAACTACACAACAGGAAGCATGTAGAGTTTTTCCCCCGAGACTTCAAGTTGGATCGCATCTTTCTACGACAATTGCGAACTGAACTTGATTGGTTTCACGCAGGTGAGTTCTATAGCATGCAGCACTGAATAGCGTGACCTGAATAAACAACAGACGCATTGACGTTAGAAAGTTCCACCTCGGCGACTATATTTTCCAACAGGGAAACTATGGAGAAACTCATCAATTGATTAGCCAGTCTCGGTATGTTCCCGCGTGTTGCTCTATCTTATCGCACCTTGATGACCGGATATTAGATGATCTTTCAGAATCTGAAGGAATCATAACAGAACCAGGTGTTGCATTGCTTGGTTAGTAAGCCTCTAAGAACCAATGATTATATACTTATCTCATTACCGACAGGTAGACTATATCACATGCTTCGTCAGTTGTCTCCTCATCTTAACAGACATTGACGCTGAGTACTAATACAGGCCATCATCAATACCTGAACTACTTTGGCCAACCTGAAGCCCGCCTATTACGAACCCATTCAATGGGCCCAGGGACTAGAACGCAGGGACCTTTTCCTTTCATACTTACAGTTGCTATGTTATGCCTTCCAGTTTTGGTTCGCGAACACCTTAAGCAGATTTATGTAGACGGTCTGGTCAATTATCTTGACCTCAAAGACTTCATCAATGACTTCAACATTCAGAACAATGCGCAAATCACCTTGGTAAGTAACATTTCAGATCATGGAGGATTTCTTGTCATTTAACACCCTATGACAGGCAGGGGTCATCATGGTGATCAATGCCGGTTTCCTTGCTGTACAAGGTGTCGGTACTGGATTGGTCGCAGAGTCTATGTTGAAGGGATCTATCATTTTTTGTGTGGGCTGCCTGTTTGCGGGCATGTTTAATGGTGGCGGGCCTGTACCAAAGGTCCTCAATGTTGCGGCCAGATGATAGAGAGTAGCCATTGAGTAACTATGGGGTGTTACATTACATAGTCATCCAATATCATCACCAAGAATTGAGAGGCGGATGACCAAAGGAGTGAGATGATGAACCTATGCTTAAATGTCACCCAAAAGGCCAATGGTAGCAGGCCCACACCAAAGGCCATCAATGTTGCGGCCAGATGATAGAGAGTAGCCATTGAGTAGCTATGGGGTGTTACATTACATAGTCATCCAATATCATCACCAAGAATTGAGAGGCGGATGACCAAAGGAGTGAGATGATGAACCTATGCTTAAATGTCACCCAAAAGGCTGGCGGTAGCACGCCCATACCAAACGCCCTCAATGTTTCAGCCAAATCATAGAGAGTAGACATTGAATAACTATGTGGTATCTTACAGTCAACCATTAACAAGGTTGGTCCTGATGTACTTTGTTTGTACCATCTTATCAAATGTAACTAGACAAACCTAAGACTCGGTGATTTCCTGATGAATGTAGTGGGGACGAGGACAGTGTGCAGGCAGATATGGCGGCAGGACGTGGTATTGACAGAGAACGAACACGTTGGAGGGGGTAGGGCAGTGCCTAGGGTAGTGTCCGATTACTTGGGTTGTCGGCAATTGTGTGTTGTACCGCCCTGGAACGTTGTGCATGTGGAGGAAAGGAGGAAAGGGCGTGGGAAGCCGCCCGCCCTTTCACAAGGTTTGGAATAAGTCGGGGGTTGCAGGAAGTGCCAGCTGCTAAGAGAGGGCGGGATGTATACCCGAACAGGGCTTACTCTTTTGGGCGGGGTAGAGAGAAGAGCTGTAAGGTAAAATGGGTATTTGGTGCGTGATTAAACACTGGTGTTGGAGAATTACAACACCCAAGCCTTATTAAACTTGGTGAGACATGTAATCACCAAGCTTTATAAGGCTTACTTATTGGGAAGGCCAGGTGCTTTTGTGTGTGTGGACAGAATGGTATAACTTTACAGGTCAGTGTGCTACTGGACAGTAGCACATAATATTTTTTGTCACAGTGTTAAAATATTGTACATAACACAATTCTCTGTGGGCGTCTGTGGCGGTCTGTACAGGAACTAACAGAATGAAGTGTTATTGTAGTTAAGTGTACAGAAGGGACTAAGCTGTGCATCTTTTGTTCTGTACAGAACGAAGTAGTTTGCTGATGCAATGGAATGTCGAAATGACCACCAGCTGCCAAAACTCACTCAAAGAGCAAGGGTAAGGGTAAGCAAAGGTGCATCGAGGATTCAGGAGATGAGGAAGATCATCAGCAGGTAAAATGTGCAAAGAGGCAAACACGCAGGAGGTAGACGGGTGAATATTTTTGTTGCATAGTACGTTCCTGTCATCTTATTGGCCTAGTACTCATATCTTATTACAGGACTCCTTCACTTTTCCATTCCACTCAGCATTCACACTTTCACACTTTCACTATGGTTCTCTGTTCAAGTGTTTCATTTTCTCTTCACGATGCATGCCTTACTTCCAGATCCTGCCCAATAGATGAGTGGACTCATTGCATTGACGCGTGTTTTGTACATTACAGTGTATTACAAGTTCTTGTTGCTTCGTATAGATTGATAATACATCACATTGCATGAATATATCAGAGTGATACACAATATCTGAACTATCTACATGATGAACAATTTCTGAACTATCTACACGATGAACAAAGTCGCAAGCTGAAGTATGACGTAGACGCATATGTTGATCGAACTTCGCATTCCCTAGGATGGCAATACATACTGAGCCCGGCAGCCGATACATCCGACGGTATTGATACCGCAGACATGACCATACATAGTCATGTCTGGGCTGAGTAATTTTTGTGATGACATTTGAGTAGGACGATGACCTCAAGCGCTTGACAAGACTTGCGTGACTACTCTACGACATCGCGCAAACATGTCTTCTCTCTGAAGGGGGCTCGCTCCAACATGTACGCCGCCACCAGTAAGAACAAATATGATAGTAGTAGGGCGATTTCGATTTCAATCGCAAGATGCCATCGCAAGCTGCAGGACATGACCAAATTTCCGTTTCGCTATTGTTAGCTTGCATGGCTTGTACATTCATGATCTGCACAACTCACTCAATGTCTAGTTGCCTTTGAACACGATTACCGCATATTGCATGTTCCTGTCGTTGTTCAAAAATCTACAACATCACTTTTAGCGGTCTCGGTGCTCTGTTAGATCTAACACCTGGAGCCACAGAGACAACGGCACGAAAAATGATAGAGCAAGGACATCTGAAAGGGTCGATTGATCATGTCGATAAGTTCATCTGGTTCGATGCAGCAGGACAACAAGATGACGTTCAAGGCATAGCAAGTGGTCTTGGTGATGTAGAGCAGACAAACGAGGACACTGGTGCTCCGTTCACTAAGTGGTGGGACTTGTAAATTTGCATGACCGCGGCAAATGTACGTCCCAGGAATCCACTCAGATAGCTCTCCAGCTGATTTGATTGGCAGGTGGAGACTATTGTGCAACACCTGGCTGAGAAAGGTCTTGTCCAACAACCAGCGGTTACAGCATGAAATGGTTGTGATTTTTGTAAAGAGATCCTTGGCAGCTTGCAGCATCTCTTCGGCCCTGGACACCTTGTTGAGGTAGGCTGTACGTCCTCCCACAACGTGCACGACACTGTCTACATTTTCAGTGTCCGGCCGTCTGCACAATGAAGTGCGCTTTGCCATTGCCCAGTCCAGATTTTGGACAGAGCGCACCTAAGTGTTTACAACAGTAAGAATCAGTATATTACTACGCAGCCGCAGAACTCACTTCCATCAAAGTTGCTGATTTGCCTGCAAAAAGGTCAGTGATATGATTGCGAGTTATGTTACATGTGACTTACGCAACAACGCATACGGCCCTACATCATCCCTAAAATGCTCATAAGATGCTGCTGCGCAAAGTAAGGCGGTGCAGCTCACTTGGTGAATACAACAGTGACAATGCCTAGATGAAATTGAGAAAGACTGCTGAGGTTTATGACACAAGAATGCTACCTCTTATGGCCCAGCGTCCAGCGTACTGTTGGATCTGTAGAATAACATTTTGGCCCTGTTCATTGTTATGGAAGTTCTGAATTTTAGTGATGACAAGAACAAGGGGACGGCGGCACCCACACCGCATAGCAACTTCATGTAGCTTATCTGGCGCTGGACTATCTTGTTAAATCCAAACCCAGCCTCGTAGCTTTCTTTACCACGCACCATGTTCAATATCAATTGCGGGACCGCCTGCAAACCATAAATGTGTTGGTTATAACACTGAAAGCATCAATCGAAGATTTCATACCGGATCGAGGGTCCTAGTCTCTGGAACAGTCCCGCCAGCAGATCCTCGCTAAATTCATAGGTTTAAAGGATTCCCTAGGCGCAAACGAAACACCAACAAAAAAAGAGCCCCATATCCGCGGTTAAATGACTCGAGTCTTGGGTCATGACTTGGTCATGACCGTAAATGACAGGATCCTCACTGATCCTCATCTCATTCGCGAGGCAGTGGTTTGTTGGCACTGTTACGTGCCAGAACCTCAGAGTAGATCTATAATATTGATAGATCACCGGATCAGCAAACAGAAGCAAGCAGTCTCAGAGTCAAGAATGACCTCATGAAGATGGGATACGACTACTAACCTCACAAGTCTCCCGTATGTTTTCAGACCTTGATAGAAGGAAGACAATCGTTCCTTCTACCTGGACCACTTGTGGAGCCATCCTTCCACCCTTCATGAACAATTGTATACACTGTGTACACAGCGCTCCGAGTCCGTCGAAATTCTCTGTGATGTCGAAGCACATACTAGATTCATGTCCGCATCTGTCTGAACTTCTGAATGATTCAGTCAAAGGCACATGCTGCGGAATTCATGTCAGAGCGCTGACCTCTGTGGGGTTCTGAAAATGAAGTACATACTGATTATTACTGAATCCACTGATACTCAGTCAATGCCTGAGTGTCCATTGATTTGGCCTGTACTCATCCAGTCCTCGTTTCTCGAAGCCAACAAGACAAAGGATGAAAGGTTACGGTAATAACTTGCCCTGCGGTCGCCTATTGACAACGCTTTACCGCTCTGCGTCCATTGTGACGGCTAAACGTCTTTTCACGGACAGTTTTGGTCCTCATTCACCTTTATTTGTGCTCTGAGAAAATGAGCAGGATACCATGAACTGCTTGTCGCGAGCACGGAAATACAATACAGCTGTGGTTTCGGGAACTGGACTGAGTAGTTGTGCAACACTGTCACGGTGTTTGCCCAAGTATATACCCTATATTTTCAGTACTCCGCTAAAGAATATCCTCCAAAATATCGAGATAAGGATACTACTGGGGCCGCATCCTGCCTGGCCCTGGGCCATAACTAGCGAGCACCAAAATAAGCAAAAAACCCACCACAATGCCGAGTGTAGTAAGGGATGCAATCATTACCGGCGCGGAAGGCTTGAAGTCTGTGACGACACCTGAGAGAAACCCGAGAATGGAACCCGTTACACTGCCAGTAATTCTATGAGAGACACAAGTAATCACGATCAAATATTGCTTACCTCAGTACACAGAAAGAAGTTGGTATGCCTGTAATGACGATGAACATCTTTGTCTTACGTTGCAGGTAATATAACTGTGAGATTGGCAAGGTCAGTTAGGGTTCAAAAGGATAGTGTAAATCGAACCGCAAGTCCATGGATCTCATTCTCTCGCCAAAGTGTCGCACCATCGTGCCCGCGAAAATACAACCGACACCAAAAAGTAAAGCAAGAGCATATAACTTGTGAGGCTCTGTCGCGCCTAGACCTGGAATGGCGAGGATGGCGATATCCATGGCGATAGAGACTCCTGCCTATCAGGACAAAAACTAAATAGAGGTATTCTCCTTTACGTGGCACTTACCAGGGTGATTTGACCTTGCGCTTGACTGCTGAAATCGTTGATAAAATGA